>NC_137133.1:31965524-32183024 GCF_949319135.1 Squalius cephalus | reverse complement strand
CTAGTAAAACGGAATTTATACCTGTATATAAATTGATCAATTATATTACACTATAGCCACATTGGACAAACGGTTCGGAAAATGGATGGATGGATGATTCAGCTGCGGCGCCATCTTCCAAATTCATTCAACACAGTGCATTATGGGTATTCTCTAGCTGTTGAGCATACATTTGTTGTACACTTGTTATTGCGGTGCATTGTGGGATTGAATGAGTGCACTCGATAACATCCACTATGGTTTCGGACACCACTACAAATGACTGTCCCCTCAAATAGTGCCCTATTTAGGGGTATAGGGTGTGATTTCGGACACAGCCTACATGTCAAGTCATTGCCTGATAGGGCAGCGAGGCATTTTCAGATGAGCTTTCAGGCGTAGCATAGACACAGTTTAAATACCAAAGTATCAAAGTCTTGAAACATCTACTGTACAAGAACTTTGCTGGTGTTGGGAAATATCCTGAACACTTACTGCTATTAAAAGAGAGAGCAGTCATGCAACACATACAGCTACGGCATCAATTAAGCAGAGACAAGGAAACAAATGAACCCAGAAATAAATGCGCAGAGTATTGGTCAAACATCACCTGTGCTCTGAGCATGTGCAGATGTCCATGCGTTCGCTATGAGACTAATCACAAATGCCCTCTTAATAATTTCACATTTCGCACTGATTTTATCGAAGAACGCCTCATTTACAATTCTGCCTCATTAAACCTCAAATTGGCGTTAATGAGCAGGTAATTTGGGAAGAGGCCCATCTCGAACGTACAGACAATGCCTACAGTGTGCTGTCAGATGGAACATCTCTATGCGTTTATATTTTTTGAGAATCATAGAAATAACTGTAACATGTTTTTGTACATCAAATTATTATTATTTCAGTCCAAATATCCTCATTATGTCCAGTACAGGTGGCTGTAATGCTCGTTAGGGTCGTGTTTTTCCTCGTCCACCACACAGGCCTCATTCTGAGGCTGATATCCAGTACAGGAAGCGTATTAATGTGTTTGTGTATTTAATAGATCCTGATGGGTGCCATATGAACTGTGAATCAATAGGGCCAGGAAAGCGCTAGACAACGAGAGCGTTGAGTATTTCTCTGTGACAGACGTCTCTCAGTGAGTTTGCTTCTTGATTGGCTCACACATGGGGTTTTCTCTTAGCCAGAAGTGCTCAGCTCAAGTCCATACACCTGTTTTTTATTGCAGTTGTATCATAACAGTGCATGCTGTCCTAACATTTGAATTGAATTATGGAGAGAGTGTTTTTTGTTATTTTAAAGGTTATTGAAGGAATGAGAGTCATGGATATGTCATAGCTGCTAAATGGCTGCCGTTCTATCGTTTTTAAGTTGCAAGGTCAATGTTTTGTAATGTATTAATTTGCTGGACACCTTTGCACTTTATATCTTCCAATAAAAATAACTCATAAAAAGTAAAAATATTTTTATATATACACTACTGTTCAAAAGTTTAGGGTTGGTAAAACATTTTTTTCATGATTTTTGATGCTCACCAAGGCTACATTTGCTGGATTAAAAATACAGTAAAAACAGTAATATTTCACAGCAGTGATATTGTGAGATATTATTAGAATTTAAATAACTGTTTTCTATTTAAAATTATTTTAAAATGTAATGTATTCCTGTGATGCAAAGCTGGGTTTTCAGCATCATTACTCCAGTCTTCAGTGTCACATGATCCTTCAGAAATCATTCTAATGTGATGATTTGATGCTCACGAAACATTTCTGATTATTATCAGTTGAAAACACAGGATTTTTTCAGGAATTTCTGATGAATAGAGAGTTCAAAAGAAAAATATTTTCTTAAAAGTCTGTCACTTTTGATCAATTTAATGTGTCCTTGCCAAATAAAAGTATTAATTTCTATGATTTTTTAAATATTTATGATATATTATATGATGTTTGAAAAACCTTTCATAAAAAAGGCGATCCCAATAAATAAGAAATGTACAGAAATGGTGTGATTTCAGAAGCACTTCAGCATGTGTGTTCCTCATACTGTTGACTCCAGGAAAAAGAGGGATCAAATTAAAAACAGATTTTATTGGTTACAAACTATGCCTTAATAATTCCAGCAGTGTATGTTTGCAATACATTGTGCTTTTCTATCTTTCGCTTTATGAAATGTCTGTTCCTTCGGAATCACACCCATGATGTTGATATTGTGAGTTCCAGGCGTTAGAAGAAAATTCCTTGTCCATTTTTTGTTGTTGTCGTTTTTTGGTCCCCACCCCTTTTTTTTTTTTTTTTTTTTTGAAAAGGCAGAAATTCAAGTTTTCTATGTTAGGGTTAGAGTAAGGATAGTGTATATAGTTTGTACAGTATAAAGATCATTATGTCTATGGAAAGTCCCCGGTAAACATGGACACCCAAAATGAGTGTGTGTTTTTCCTGGTAAAACCTACATTATGGGGACAAAATGTCGGCAATATCCGAAATCCTTGTCCTTGTGGGGACATTTCTTGGTCCACATGAGGAAAACGGCTTATAAATAATACTAATTGATGTTTTTTTTAAATGTAAACATGCAGAAGGTTTTCTGTGAGGGTTGTGTTTAGGGGTAGGGGTAGAGGATAGAATACACAGTATAAATATAATTATGTCTATGGAAAGTCCCCATACAACATGGAAACCCAACTTCTGTGTGTGTTTGGGGGGGTTGTGTGTCTAATAGCACTCATTAAGCGTCATTTGATCTAATAGTCGGGGTGGAGTTGGTTAAACTAACATACCTGCGCTGGGGGCCCAGTGTAATTATGGATTCAGTGTTAGACTGTCACTCTGTGTAACACCTATAGGAAGTGCTCTATGCATCTTTGTCTTTCCACAGCTCAATCACAGCAGTCAAACAGCACAACTGTTAGAAGTCACAGAGACCGCAAGTAAATCTGCTCAAAATCTCCTTTCAAGTGAATTTGCTTGAAGCTAAAATCCCAAATCTGACACGAGTCTCATTGTTTTGACAATCTCACACATCAACAAGTTGAAAGGGGATAATAATTTATCCTTAGCAATAACAGCAGCTGATATTACAGTAAAAAAAAGAGAGCCAGATTTGGCGCGTCGCGCGGCACTCCTTTCAAAACAGACCACACAAGACTGATAGACATTATTTAAGCTTACAATGAATGTAAAAAGAAGTCGGTTTCACTTAGCAGAGGCGTCACTTAGGGGCGAGTTAAGTTTACAATGGGAACTGCTCACATAAACCCAACCAAAACAAGAGAGGAGAAGAAGAGAAAACCAGAACCGCAGGCTCGATCCGTTCAGACTGTGTGTGAAGGTGCCAACCACCGAGGCTGTGTGTGTTTGCGTCTGGTTTGGATAGTTGCTGCGTATATCAGTGCTGCATCATTAGGAGTCGAGAAATACTGATGGCGCCCTGTTCCGAGTCACACTGCTTTCATATCCGCATGGAGGTGATGAAGAAGTGTGCCTGCGGTTTGAAAAGGGCTGAGGGCCCTGTGTGTGTGTGCGTGTGTGTCTGTACCCCTTCCCTGCTTGGCTTTCCTCCTAAATGCTGAAATGTAAAGACCACACAGACACCTGGCAACACTCCACAACAGCCTGGCTTTTTCCTCCCACTTTCCTTTTTCTCCTTCCCTTCTCTTTTTCTCTGATTTTCTTTTCCAGTTTATTCCGTTCTTCCGCTGACTTTCTCAAAAACCCTGTTGATGACGGCCGTGATGAATTTCCATAATTTCCGGGCCGCCCCAACTAGCGCATGTGCGTCGTCCGGACGTCTATTCGATGCGAGATCTGTAAGATGTCCAAAACATTCCCCGTCGAACCTTTCAATGACGTTCAGCAGATGTTTTGGGGAAATTTGCAGTGGCCTCGCCCACAGGTAGTGATGTCATATACGAATATTTGTTTTGGGAGAAGCGGCATCACCGACGGAGACAGATGGTGAAGATGTTTTGGGTTATTTTAGCCTTCTCTCAAATACTAATTTTCTTTATTTTGACTTTTTTCATGCTGAAATATTTCACTTGACACAGACAACACGAGAGAGAAGCGATTCCACAGCAGAGGATTTATTATGAAAATCTGTTCTAAAATCTAAAATCCAATATTAGTTTTAAATTATTTTTTTTATTTTTTCTAATTTTCTAATCGTATATATATACCATGTCCTTGCCAGTTATGCCTACTACAATCTACACCACATGCGAAGAAACAAGCGTGGATGTCATTGACTAAAACGATTTTTGAAGTTTTCTGTTAGGTTTGTAAGGCTAAGTTATATTGCCTCGGAATCTAATGAAGTATGAAATTATAGCTATGAGTAAAACATAAAATCAATTACACAATCAAATTAATACAGACTCATGGTAATTATAATGTAATTAATACAGTTATAATATTAATACAGACTCATGCTAAAAACCTACCCACTAAAATTACAGCATCTGGTGATCTATATAATACGATCTCAGTGCCTTATCACTAGGTGGCGATAGTGAAGCCTAAAAAGTGAGGAAAGTGTAGTAGAAGAAGAGCGGTACTAAGGTAACTAGGTTGCTTGCACCCAAAATTGCATACTATCTTAGGTACTTATTTTGAATGAGTAATTACTTAACGACCGCTAAAAAAAAGTATTTTCTATAGTATGAATGTGAGTAGTATGAATGTAATTCGGTCCTACCATGTGACCTACCAGCGTCAGTTGTGTTACTTCACTGCCATTCACAAATCCTCTCCCATGGCCTCATGGGATAGTAAAGTGTCCATCGTACGCACACTTCAGAATCTCACCGAAAGTAAGTCGCCCGGGTACTTTTTGCCTATACTCTTTTAGTAATGTGAATTCAGTCATACCTCTTTTGTCACATACTGTTTTTCACCTACTGTATAGTAGGGAAGTATGGGATTTCGGATGCAGCCGACATCGGCAATTCAAGAGAGAGGTGCTCGGATATTCAGACATTGAAGGTTTCATTGTGTGGTTTGTGGTACTGCTCAATTATTATCAGTTATTATTGATGCTCAGTTATTAATAATGGTTCTTATTATTATCAATGTGGAAAACAGTTTTTGCTGCTTAATATTTTTGTGGGAACGGATTTTTTTTTTCTTCAGGATTTTTTGATGAATGAAAATTCAATGAACAGCATTTAGAAATCTTGTTAATTTTAACATTATAAAGTCTTTACTCTGTCCTTGCTAAATAAAAGTATTTTTTTAAAAAGTCTTATTTACCCCAGACTTTTGAATGGTAGTCTATCATGGTTTCCAATAAAAAAGTATATATATATATATATATATATAATTTATATTTAATTTAATTTTAATAAATTAAAATAAATAATGCTATATATATTATATATTTATATTATTATAAAAATTAAAAAAAAAAATACTTTTACAATTTATTTATTTAGTAGACATTTGGCATTTTGATTGCATCTCCCTGCAATCACAGTTTAATTGACACTGACTGTGTCCTAAATTCATCAGTTCCTGTGTCCATTGCTCATTACCATCGGAATACGTTATCGGATCATCAGTGTTTGTTTAGATTTCCTTGTCCAAACAGCCTTTCATGCTGTTCTTCGAGTAGTCCAAAAACCCTTGGATCATATATTTCACACTCATTTCATTTTTTTCATCAATTGTTCTTGGATCAGTTGATGTGGCCTTACAGACTCCCCTGTCATCAAAGGAAGCCTGAAAACAGGAATTACTCCATTATAATTCTCTTTGCTCTGTGATTCTCAACCTGAGATAAGATCTGTGTCAGCTGGAGACTGGGCCACATCCCACAGGGCCATTTAAACATCTGGAATGAATGTGTTAGCGCTTCCGCTCTGTGATTGGACAGGGAAGTGCTAGCTATCGAAAATCTCACTCCTCTGGCTGGGGGATGACAGGAATTTTTGGGACTTTCCCTCCAGCAGTGATTTCATCTGGTTTCCTGGCTCTCTTAAATACATCTCCTCATACAGATGATGTCCTTGTGCTCATTCCTTTACTCTATGTCACTAAGTTATTTTGTGGATCCTGAAAGTGTCATGAAGCCCCAATTTCAGCAGGGGTACGTTCTCAATACAATTTTGAAAAATTAAATTTGATCAAATTAAAACAGCAACAAATCCACAAGAATACATGCATATCAATTAATATCTGTAAGTTTGTATTTTGCATTTGTATTCTTTGTTGCTTTTCTGGATCATTTTGACATTGTTATACCATTGATTTAATTTACACTCACAAGTAGTGTTGCCAAGGTACCAACATTTCAGTAGTCGGTACCAATACAAGTCATTTTTTTGCGGTTCTCTGTACCAATTTCAGTACCAGAGCAAAAAACTGTTGAATTATGTCCCATTTTGTCTCGTCCTTTTGTTATCACTGTCAATCATCTCAGTTTCCGATTCAATTGCGCATTTAAATACGGCTGTCACTTTGCAGTGCTGTACTTAGCAGCATGAATAACTAAACTTGTCTTCAGATTGCAAGAGAAGAGCCTCCCTTTATCATCACCAAGGCTGTCAATCTCTAAAGCACAAGCTCACTGAATTCTGCTATCTTATATAAAAACTGTTTTAATTGTACAATGAATCTCTTATTTGCATTTTTTACACTGCTCACGTTAAACAAAACCAAACCTTGTGCGTTTTTTAGTGGATTCTAACTAATCTCTTCTGACTAGCCTCTCTGATTGGCCATTTCGTTCATGCACTCAACAGATATGATTGTGATTGGCTACAATGCTCAACGCTTGTAAAGACATGCCGTAAATAGAACCCTTTGACGCTCAGAGAGCGCTCAAACAAACACAACGAGAGCGTTTGAAAACAGCGTCTATCAGCAGGTACTGAATATACCGGTACTACTCGTACTGCAAAAATGCTGATCCTTTTTTTTTTAATGTCTGACAACCCTCCTAACAAGTAATTTGTAATGTCGAGACTACCGCAGTCAGAGGTGGACAAAGAACACACCTTCCTTACTTGAGTGAAAGTACAGATACTACTAGTCAAATATTATTCCGTTACAAGTAAAAGTTGTAAAGAGTGATTTTTACTTCAGTAAAAGTACAGAAGTACTCGTTTTTAAAAGTACTTAAGTATCTAAAGTAAAAAGTAAATGTCAGTGCATTGTTTTATTGTTGTTGCATTGTTGTATGTAATACTTACAGTACCTTATGCCTCTGAATCTATGTCTACCCTCATATTAATATCACATTTATTTCTAGAACACAGTTCCAGTAGTGGGATTGAATGTGAGATTGAATAAGTGCACTCAATAACGTCCACAATGGTTTCGGACACGCAAATGGCTGTTCCCTCAAATAGTGGCCTATTTAAAGTTTTTTGGCTTTTAGTATGAATATGTTTGCCTTACTGTTATCTATAAGCTAGTGTGCTCCAAAACAATGACAAATTCGCATTTAAGACCAAACCAAACGTTGAAAATGAAAATCAGGTTGATGTCAGAATCCAACGTCAGATTGACGTTAATCTTCAACGTTGGACAGACGTTGTATTGTGGTTGAAAATGAAAATCAGGTTGACGTCAGAAACCAACATCAGTCGGGTTCTTACGTCAACCCGACTTTCATTTCCAACCAAATGCAACCCCTAAAACCAAAATCATCCCCCGACTGACGTTACTACTTTCTACTCAAGGACTTTGACCGAATTGTAGTGGAGTAAAAAGTACGATATTTGTCTTTCAAATGTAGGGAAGTTAAAGAAAAAAGTTTCCCGAAAAAATAATACTCAAGTAAAGTACAGATACTCAAAAAGTGTGCTTAAGTACAGTACTCAAGTAAATGTACTTTGTTACTGTCCATCTCTGACCGCAGTAGCGGTAGAAGCAAATTGTCTTCCATCATGCATAACTAATAATGTCTCAAAATCATGTTTTAGTGCTTGATTTTTGTCATTTTTAAGCCTAACCATTATCTTGTATCATTCACATTTTTATTGATTTAGAAATAGAAAGAGGACAGGAATTGATGGGAAGAAGAGGAAGAAACAAAAGCAGGAAATGTTCCAAACACGACACAACATGCACTAGGCCAAACAAACAAGCTCCAGCCAACAATTTTATTTTTTAATTATATATTGTTATAGCTTTTCGCATAATTGTGCGGGAGAGACCATTATTTAGTTATGAACTATATTTTATCAGATGTTCTTCATCAGCTACCCTGAGGCAACCTGTTGAGCTCAACAGTACAAAGGTGCTTGTGATCTCTCTAACACTCGTTCCTGGTTTTGTATTTTAGCCACACCATTGGGATTGAACCTAAAACCTTTGTGTTAGCAGCCCAGATTGTTAACCACTTGGCTGCCCCCCACCCCCGTGAGATACTTCTTGGGCGAGCAAATGTAACCAGATACATTATCCAAACTAAGGTGGCTACATATTCTCCACGGACAGAATCAAAAACAAGCCACTTAACATTCCAGAACTCTTGCTGAAAATTCCCATTGTTTGCAAATCCAAATCCATCTCTGGTGTACCCATTACCTGTATGTGGTCTTATTGTAACTTCTGCTCTGGTGATTCTCAAAAATCTAAATATCACCCCTTGCAAATCTGTCTTCAGGGAGGCTTTAGCAGTACGGATGCACATTGAACACTCGAAATTTACTGGTGATCAGAGTCCGCTGTCTCTCCGAGCGCAGAACATTGTGTTTTATATCAATCTCTGTGAAATACAGCCGCACAAAGCACATCTTTGTCCATTTTATTTCCCCAGCAGGATTTATGTCAGGTCCACTGTCTGGATTCAGCTTGTCACAAAAAATTATAGCTGACAAATTGGCTTTGTGTGAAAAGGTATGGTTTGCTCAAATGCTGCACTTCCTGGGAGGTTGAGTTATGCTAGCTTTTAGCTTTTACATGTGTCACATTGCTTGCGAGTTCAAAGGCGGAGTGCGATGCAACGATGTCCTGAAGTTACACTCAGAGTCAAGCTAATGATTTTTCCATTAGCTGTAATGTTTTCATTGAGGTGAAATACTTTATTATTGTGTCTCTATAGTTTTTTGTGCTTCTACAGAAGACATGCGTGAAATTAAAGATGAAGTGTGTAATTTCTGCACCATTTGGGGAACCAAATGGAAATAATGGATGAATGTTTTCAAACGGGTTTTTCAAACACTTTTTGAGCTTTAGTCTGTAAAACACACTGCAAAAAAAGGATGTTCTCTATTTTTGTGTTTTTTATAGTACACATATCTACACTGCAAAAATATGATTTTTCTCCCTCAGTATTTGTGTCTTGTTTTCTTTTGCAAATATCTAAATAATCTTAAAAATCTTTCCTGAAAATGTATAAAATTTAAGTGAATTTATGAAAACTGTAAATAGGGTAAGACAAATAATCTTGTTTTCCCTTTGAATTAAATGTATTTTTCTTACCCCACTGACAGATGGTTTTACTTGTTTTTATGCATGAACTCACTTAAAGTCATTTTGCTCCTCAAGCAAATGTATCTTGATTTAAAAATGTTTACACTGTAAAAAAAAGTGCCTTCAATTTTTAAGTACAATCAACTTGGATGTTTAAGTCATTTCAACTTAAATTACATTAAACTGACTTAAAAAAATGAACCTTGTATAACTTGAAAATTGCTTAACTTATTTTGATGAGTTAAAGCAATGGAAAATCATGCTTAATTATCATAAATTATTGGTCATATGATTTTTACAGTGTATGACTCGCAGTTGTCTTTGCGTATTAAGATAGAAGAAAGGATTTTAAGATTTAAACTGAACACACTTCATAGTTTATATTCTAGAAATACTAAAGCACTTTAATGATTTGATTATGAAACTGTTCTGAGTGTGTTTGCTGCTTCTCTTTGTTCTCCTGGCACAGGTCGGTTAGTCGAGATATAGAGGTAGATCGCTCTTTCGGTGCCAACTGGAGCGCTGCCAACTCCAGCAGGAGTTTTTCTCTTTCTCCTGTTTGATATTTACTTTACGGCCTTCTCAGAAAAAAAAAAAAAAAACGGCTGCAGTCTGAGGGAGACACTGGACCATTTTAATGTGGAAAAAGGGACTAGTTGTGTATTGGGCCGCGCTGCTGTCTTATCCCTCTTCTAATTTGCCGAGAATAGACTTGAGGCTATATGGACTCTTAAACGCTTCTGTTATAGCTTTCCAGAAAGGTGCTGGCCAGTGTCATCATGCATCCTATACAGAGGAAGCACATGCGGTCTTGTATTATAAGCGTTTCGTCTTGTCTGGGAAGGTTGAGTGTTTAATGTGTGCCAACAGAATGTTATTATATGCCAAGCATAGCACTTCATTGTCAAAGCCAAATCTCCGCCCTGATGGGGCAGATTAATAGATGATATTTTAAGAACATGGAATATGTAATATTTGATTTTTTTTTATGGAAATTAAATTAGATTCGGTTTGACTCCATATGGCAGAGTCACGGTAAATTGTGGCTTGAAAGACTCAAATGCCATGGGGCATAATGAAAGCTCTTATAAAGAGGGGAAATGGAACACCTGTCTCATAGTCAAACGTATGCCATACATATACATCATAGATTGGCTAACTTTTTCATGCTAGGAGATATAATCGAGAAGACCCACTAAATAACTTTTTTGAGTGCAGGCTGATAGGTCCTTTACATGCAATCTGCAAGCAATCACATCATTAGCGCAAGGAACAAGCTGATTGGCCTCTGCTGATCCAATGAGATTGCTTGCTCAACATTTAAATAGTCTGGTTCATTGTTTTCTGTATGCTATTCCTGCAGGGCGCTATCAGAGTTCCCCTGAAATCCTCCACCTCCCCCAGCTCCACCTGCCTAGATCTGCTATGGATTTATGTATGTCTATTTATGCAGTAGCATATCTTACATGCTCACATCAGCACGTCTATGTATCTTTTAGCAGTAGCAAGTCCATACTTAAGCAGAGTGTACGCGCGTTGTGGACCCGCCTATAGCCTCATATTACTAACGTGCTCTTTAAATAACAAAAAATAAATATTGCGCCATTGACTTTAGACCAGTTTCAGTTGGTCAATGGCGCAATATTTATTTTTTGTTATTTAAAGAGTAATATGAGGCTATAGGCGGGTCCACAACGTGCGTACATTCTGCTTATTACACACAAACTAGCCAAATATTAAAAATAAAAGGATTACAATGTAAAAGATTAATATTGTGTACATAAATATATGGTGGAATCCGGCTTGTCCCGTAGTAGATCGTCTGCTTGCGCGCTTTAACCTCGCGCACGAGCAGTTCCGTTTCCTCTCTGGAGAAGCGTTCAGTCTTTCCGCTTGCAAATTCCGTCATGTAAATGGCAAATCCGCCATGACGCGAGCACAACTGGCTTTTAAAGGGAATGAGAAATTACATTCTGATTGTTTTTTTGCACGTTACGCCAAAAACACACCCATTTCTCATTAAGAGAATAGAGACAACCCTTTTAGACCATGCGCCGGGTGCGCCGACCTTTTTCCCGTCGTTAAACTAGCAAAAGTGGATTCGGACACGCCCTAAGTGCACTTGCGCCGTGCACTTTAGACCACGCGCTTAGATCGTTAAAATAGGGCCCTTAGTGTCTATGGTGGTTATGGCCCTTGTCCATAATTAAACAAATTGGACTTGTTATGATAATAATAATAATAGTGAAAACCAGATAATTGAACATCATTGCATTGCTCTTTTAATAACTGAAATTTGTACTTTTAACACTTAAGTAATTACGTAAAAGATTTTTGTTACATTTAGGGTAAGTGCAAATGTGGTTAATTAATTTCTCAAATTATCTTTATCCATAGTATGTGAATCTTGAGTCATATTCAAAAGAACCAGTTCATAAGAATGATGTAGGTTTGTTTTTAAATGCAGCCCCTGAGGAGCAGAAGTGCGAGTAACTGTGCTGTAATATGCAAAACACTTGTGGTGTATCTTGTCAGAAATATATAAATACAAGTTATTATGTGGTGGTCAGTTTTATTGATGGCAGTATATTGATTGCAGGGCACAGGCCGAAGCTGGATGATTCTCCGAAGGCCGGACTGTTCTCCGACCGTCTCAGTGAACTAGAGCGTATCCGGCAGACCACCATGAGGGTTACCGTGCCAACGCAAACACCACGGCCCTCCCTTAGCAGCCCCAACTCCTTCACACCTCAGGGCCAGACGCAGATCACAGGTATGAGATAGAAACACACTGCGTATTCTATTCCAATCTATTCTATTCTATTCAGAAAGATGCAGCTGACTCCACAATTAAAGAAGTGACAGCAAAAACAATTACAGTATATCACTCTTATTAGATGTTAATATATATATATATATATATATATATATATATATATATATATTAGGGATGTCAAATCGATTAATCGCGATTAATCACTTGTAACATAAAAGTTTGTGTTTATATATGTGTGTGTATATTTATATGTGTGTGTGTGTGTGTGTGTATACACACACACATATATATTGTGTATGTATATATATGTCCTGTCAAATCCATAAATATTATACACACACGTTATATAAACACCAAACTTTTATGTTAGATGCAATAAATTATTTGATAGCACTAATATACAGTATATACGTGTGTGCGTGCGTGCATGCGTGTGTGCATGCGTGTGTGCGTGTGTGTGTCATCCCCACAGCCACAGGACAATCGGTTTAGAGAATGGATGAATGGATATAATATTTAATTATTTACATTTATGCATTTGGCAGATGCTTTTATCCAACTTACATTGCATTCAAGGTATATGCGTTGCTAGCAGCATGCTCTATTGTTTGAACTATAGGTATACAGGACATATGTTTTTGTTTTTTTGTTTTTTGATTTGTTTATTTTAAATGTCCTTGTAATTCATCAAATACCCGAGTAATGTTAATTTACAGATGTGCACATATTTCTTAAGTTCCTGTTTTATTGGTATGATCTGCACACAAAACCACATGAATGAAGTCAAGGACCCTTTGAGTCACCGCTAACATGTCAGTCACAATTGTTGTTTGCTTTATTCGAATCATCACTTTATATTTACTCATCCACCCAAGCATTTCAGCATATATGGTGTGTGTGTCACTGTTAGTGTCTATTCGTCTAAGCTGAAATCGCACACTGCCACATGATGGACAAGTGGAAACCGAGTGTGGACAGCCTAGGGCAGAAGTTGTGTCACTGTGAGAGAACAGGATATCACCTGTCCTTAATTACTGTTGGAGAGCGCATGTCCTGTACTCTGGGTCCTGTTACTGTACCGCTCCAAAGCCAAGGGACTGGATCTGAGAAGAAATGCACTGTACCTTGTTGACTTTAGCAATTATATGCCTGCTTTTAAACTGATACTTGGCATGACAGAGAGCTTGAATTATGAGACATGAAATGTCAGCTCAGACAAACATTTGTGAATGCATTTGTTTAAATCATTTACCCAAGGGATCATACTGTATTTGCAATATGTGTATATTCACAAGGCTTCTATATGGGACAGACAGACAAATATAAATAGATCAAGAATTGCAATTTTCAGTTTAATTAAATTAATGACAAGATGTATTGATTAATTAAAGGGTTAGTTCACTAAAAATGAAAATTATGTCATTATTTACTCATGTCGCTATTTGTGAATAAAAGCTTAAATTAGATCTGTTCATCAAATAATAATAAGGTGATCGAGTCTCTTCAGAAAATTTGGACTAAACCACTGATTAGTTTTATGATTTCTTTATGAACCTTTTGCAGTGACAAAGTGTCAGTTGCGTAGCTGTCTATGGAGGAACAGAAATCTCTCAGATTTCATTTAAAATATCTCCATTTGTGTTTTAAAAATGGACAAAAGTCTTACGGGTTTGGAACGACATGAGGGTGAGTAAATGATGACAGATTTTTCATTTTTGTATGAACTATCCCTTTAATTCCATATATCAGTGTTTGGTGAGAACCCTTCACTGAACATAAGCTTGTCAAAAGAATTACATAGACTTTGTCCTCACAATGGAAGCCAATGGGAACTGAAACTTTTAAGTTACCAACTTTCTTTAAAATAGTCATACAGGTTTGGAATGACATGAGGAGTAAATGACGACAGAATTTTCATTTTTGGGTGAACTGTCCTTTTAACTGTGGTCTTGTCTTTGACCTGTTTGTACCTTTAGATCCACGCCAGGCTCAATCTTCCCCACCTTGGTCATACGACCAGACGTACCCGTCGTACCTGAGTCCCATGGCCTCCCCGTCTGTGCACTCCACCACTCCGCTGTCGTCCAGCCGGGCCACAGGACTGCCCTCCATCAGCGATGTGCCCAGACGCCTTCCAGGTAACCTCCAGCCTCAGACCTACAGCAGGTGCGCCCCCTACCCCTCGCGTCCAACACTGCAGTGGGCAGGGGGGTGGGCACGTGTGTTATGGTCATTTGCACATTTAGAAGATTTGGGGATTGTGTGAATTAAGCACCTTTGAAAGATATTTGGAAATGAAGGGGTGCATTTTTATAATAACTCTTTAAAAAACTGCATTTACCACCCTGTCATCAGAAAAATGCCTCAGAATTTTGTGAATGAGCCACATTCAAGCCTCATTTGCATTAGAAATAAGCATGTTTGTGCTGAAAAGAATTAGAGTAACTATTTCAGAGTAACACGGCACTATTTCAATGGATTTTAAAATGAGTAGGCACCACCAAGCAGAATTGCCAAAATAGTTACTGTTTTCAAACAGGTTTCCAGAAAACTGCCATTCATTTTGAGGGAAATCAGTCTACCAATGTCTTACTTATTGTCTCCATATTAGATTTAAAAAATTTTGCATTAAAAAAATACACACTTTACTTTTAACTTGTTTTTTTTACTGCTGCTCTGAAATAGAAAACTATTTGTAAATTATAACAGATTATAACGTCTATAGCAGCCCTTGACACAACGCAAAAAAAAACTTGTATTCAGTGTTATTTTAATACAATTTATATATGCTATTATAGTTTTTATTAAAGGGGTGGTATAATGCCCTTTTCACAAGATGTAAAATAAGTCTCTATTGTCCCCAGAGTGTGTATGTGAAGTTTTAGCTCAAAATACCCCACAGATATTTTTATATAGCTTGTTAAAATTGTCACTTTTTGAGGGTGAGCAAAAAGCACCGTTTTGTGTCTGTTCCTTTAAATGCAAATGAGCTGCTGCTTCCGGCACAGAGAAGCTTGCACTCACATAGACATGCACTGAAAATTTCAAAAACTTTTAGCCTTTTATGTTCAAAACGGAGTCAGATAAAGATGGAGAGACTCAAGAAGAAGTGACAACATGTAGAAGCAACAGGACATTTCTGAATGGTTAGTTGATGAATTTATGCAGCTTATGTGTAGTTATCTTCTAGTCATTGATTAGCATATTCTGTCTTGATAATCTATAAATCGCGTCCCGGGGGAGGGGTTTATGTAAATTCTAGGGTTGGTGATGTCACTAACCCAGGAGGAATGTGGTGTAGTCTCTACCAGCCATTTGTTGTAGTCCTTAAAAAGCAATTTCTTTAAAAGCAAATATCTCCCTTTGCTTTGAACTTTGAGCGTTGTAACTTTGCAGATGTTGTTTATTCTCAAACAGCAACATTACACACTAACTAAAGTAAAAAAAAAGTGAAATCATAATCAACCACCCCTTTAATATTTTGAACTTTTGTTTTTATATTTTAATTTTATGTAATTTTGCTATGTGCTTTTGTCATTTTTTTGCACTTGGTTTTTAAGATTCTGGTTTTTGCACTGAAATTTACACAAAACTGTTGCAAATGTTTTGTAAATTCGCTCCTAGATTTGTTGGATGAAAGTTTAATCAGATTAATGAGAAACACACATGAACCTAAAAAAAACACACAAAAAAAAACAATTGGGGCTTCGTTTTGGTAGGGCTATTTTCTGAAATTATCATTTTTCTGTAATGGTCTGTCAATCATATTAAACAAATTATAGCTTTAAATTTCAAAGTCATAATTCGTTAGAAACACAATCTCAAATTCACTCGATTTTTATTAGGTAATGGTCCTGTAGATTTGTAAACGGAGCCAGTTTTTAAAATTGGACTGCGCCATGAGTGTATTTTTAAAACTCGGGGGAAGGGGGAAAAAAAGGTTTCCTTAGCTCCTCTTTCCATGACTTTGATCCTGCGTAGTATATCGTTAATAACAGACCAAGACATAATAACAGGCCAGTGGCGGGCAAATAAAGCCGCTTTATAGCGTTACGCTTCCCAGAGAACCTTTGGGGAATGGAAGGCCACTCGGTGCCCGAGTTGCACCCCATAAGATAATTTGTCCTTGTGTGCCCTACAACACACCCAGATACCCTTTAAGAATAAATGTAGACAGACAAGTTTCCATTTCCAAACACCTGTTTGAATCAGTGCCAGGTGTGTGTTTTCATTCTCTCTCATTTACCTCCATACTACACCCTCACCCATTCCAGAGAACTTGGATAGGCTTAAAGTGATTAAAGAAGAATCTCCCTCACCTTAGCGCTGGTTGGCAGGTTCTGGAGGCCTGCCACCCGCCTGTCATGTTTAATTAATTCAGGTGTATCATTCTTTAATGTGACGCTGGCGCATGTGAGCTTTTGTTAATAAAAGCTTTGATGTCAGATAAGGGCAGGGCGCTTTAATGTTTCCCACAACTTAATTGTAAGAGTAACCGTGCAAAGTCTTTTGCGAGATATAAAACACTTCAGGAGTATTAGACTTTTAACACTGCAAGTGTGTGTTTGTTTTGGTGATAATATACCTCCGTACTCAAGGGGGCGATAGAGTTACCTTCATTCCATCAAAGGATTTTTGGATTTAAATACCAAAAAAAACACTAGAACAATGTTATATATTTTGTTGGCTTGTGTACTTACATAATCCCAAATGTTTCCAACAATGTTTAAATCCAGAGAAATCCACTATTTTAACCAGTGTGACAGCCCGTGTCAATGACGTCATATCCACGTTACCCTCAAATTCCGTAGAAACCATGGAAAGACCAAAGACGCTTTAATATATTATGTGTTTTATTAGACAGGTAAACAACTGTTTGGATACCTTTATTGACAAAAAACGAATCATTTCTTGATTTACCCGCCGCAATGTCTGTACCATGCATCAGAGACAACACTTTTTTGTTAACATAGCAAAATCAGTAATACAGCATTTTCTCTAACGTACAATATATTTTAAAAGGAATTGCATGCCATTTAGCAACACAAGTCATCCAGCTTTTATTAATATGATATTCTAATATCGATCTAACTTACTGCAATATGCAACAAGTAGAGTAATAACATAACTTTCAACACACTCAAAAATGTATTTTTAGTATGATGGTTTTGACCAAGTAAAACAGCGCTGCGTACAGTTTTAATTCGTCAAATAAACGGACCCGTACGAGTAGTAATTCAGCACTTGCGGCTGCTTCATTAGAATGAAATATAATAATGTGGTTATAAGTGATCAAATGTAACTGTAACAAAGTTCAAGTTCAGAGAAGAAGAAGGCGGGAACCAGCAAACGTTAAAAGCAACTTTAATCGTAAAATAAACTTAAACAACTAAACGAAAGGATCGGCAGCTGCCGACTGTGGTATGTAAGCGTATTAAAAGCTCCTTCGTTTGACTCGAGACCGTTCCGATCCCACAGCTCTCAGCTTTGCCCTGCTTCATACCACACTAATATTAATACAACTTTTAGCTCATCCATGAACATGATTTCTACCTGAGTCCGGTCGGATTGCTTTCCATCGGCTGTGGATTCCACACTCATTCGTTTTGAATGAGCGACCTAGCGGTGAAACTTACATACTGTGCCTTTAAACTTGGGTTATTGTGTTATTATTCAGATCGTTAGCTATCAACATATCAGTTTTAAAGGTAAAGTTTGTATTATTCATTTTTTTTGTGTCACAAGTGCCACCAAGCAGAATTGCAAAAATATTAAGGGGTTTCTAGAATACTGCCATTAATGACTTTATTTGACCGCTCAAATAAAGGCTGGTTTAAAGTACTTCTTCCTGCTCTATGTATTAATACTCATGGGTAGCCTAAATGGGTTCCATTCAGACATTAAGTATTTTACTGTTATGTGTCAACAAGATTCAACAAGACATTTTCACCTGGCTAGACCCAATGTTAAAGGGATACTCCACCGTTTTTTCATATTAAACTATGTTATTCCCTTAACTAAGACGAGTTGATACATACCTCTCTCGTCTCAGTGCGTGCACTAAATCGCTCTGTCTTGCGGCGAAACTTTGTTAGCCCAGTTCATTCAATATGTGCCAAGCAGAGAAGCTACCAAACACCTCCACGTTTTTCCTATTTAAATACAGTTACTCGCGTAGTGTAACTCGACCTAGGACGGTGACACAAAACAAAACATTGCGCTTTTCTAAGCGTGTAAAATGGATAACTATATTGTATGGCGGAATACCATAGCAAGTGCTTGGAAGCACTTCGACTTCGGCGCAGTAATATCTTCACTCGTGAAAAATCCTCTCACCGGCCCCCGCTCCCTCTAGTGAAGATATTACTGCGCCGAAGTCGAAGTGCTTCCAAGCACTTGCTATGGTATTCCGCCATACAATATAGTTATCCATTTTACACGCTTAGAAAAGCGCAATGTTTTGTTTTGTGTCACCGTCCTAGGTCGAGTTACACTACGCGAGTAACTGTGATAACTGGAGGTGTTTGGTAGCTTCTCTGCTTGGCACATATTGAATGAACTGGGCTAAGCTAAATGCTAACAAAGTTTCGCCGCAAGACAGAGCGATTTAGTGCACGCACTGAGACGAGAGAGGTATGTATCAACTCGTCTTAGTTAAGGGAATAACATAGTTTAATATGAAAAAACGGTGGAGTATCCCTTTAAGATCTGTTGTGGTATTTATGCAAATTAGCACATACATAATTAGATTATGCACCGTTTGTCCATGTTAACAAAAAATTTCAAAAAACTTGTAATACAAGTTTTGTTTGTCTTGATGTAAGTAATCAACTCAGTAATGGTGATATCTAAAGGTTAAACTTTTTACCTTATTCACGTAAGAAAAAGAATGAATAGGCATATGAATAGGCTATTTGGGTCTTTTTCGAAACTTTCCCCTAATGGGATTCTTCTGGGCTTTTTTTTTTTCCTTACTCAGGACATATTGAGGATACAAAATCAGTTGAGTTTGCTTCTGTTGCAATTTTTTCAACCTTTTTTCATAAAATGACTGGACTAATACCTTTATAGTTGTTGTAGTTTTTATTAATATTTTAAATCAGTGTTTATATTTAATATTTGATTGGAATTTTTAATTTTGTTATATGCTTTTGCAATTTTTTTAATTTTAGTAATTGTACTACTTCAACTTCAACTTATTTCAGTATTTCTAATGTCGTTTAGTTTAAGCTTTTCATCTTATATTTAGATTTTATTTTATTATTATTATTAACCAAATGTTTTAATAGTTTTAGTTAATGATAAGAACACTAGTTGCATTATGAATTGAGGTCACACATGAAATCGATCTCGAAGCATGTGTTCACATGTCAAATTTAGAAAGTTAGAGGCTTAGATTTTGTATTATATCAAATAAAAGGCTAAAAACTACTGCACTGTGTTGTACGGTGACATCATACCTCATGTAGACATGACTTAAATTTAATAACCCATAATTGTTTGGTTCACCTGTAACTAATCACTCTTGCCAAATAAATCATTAGTTTTACAGACATAGCATCTGTTTTCAAGACCAGCGCCATCTCGTCTATGGATTTTTGGTGACTAGCACCAGAGATTGTATGTAAATAACTTTTTGGCTTTTATCATATGGCCTTTTATTCAGAGCACAGGCTGTCTGAACAGCCCGGGGCGAGAGAACCATAATCGTCAGCCGCTCAAACCAAAGATTTTGAATATAAAAGAAAAAGGGGTTGGGTGTAGAGGGGAAAGGAGACACTGCTAGCATTAGCGACAAGCCGTGCCTCCGCAAATCGCCCACATTTAACCATGCCACCCAGTCGGCCCACAGGCGCAGACATGGTGACAAGAAAGACGCCGTGTGATTTATGAAAACAGCCCCGCGCCAGGGAGGCGAGGCCATTTCTTTTTGTTCCTTTACCCCTTGGCACTACTGCTATAGCTACAGACCATTAGTGGTTTCTGATTTTTGGAGAGAAATAAAGAATATGTTAAGGACAGAAGGGCAGATGGACAGTTTTTGCCTGGGTTTATAATGCTGAAGATACCAGAAGCCCACAACAGTGCAGACGTCTGTCTCTCTCGCTACGATGCTGCTTCGCACCCCTCTAAATGTTTCCAAATGTGTGACCGATTATGCATCCTGGTTGTGTTTTATGTGCGGCAGCCAAGTGATGCAGATACACACACACACACACACACTTTTGTATGCACAGAAACAATTTAAACATCCACACAGAATACAGAGGCATATAAATAGCCTGGAGACACAAATGAACTGAGACATATAACCGCACACATGAATACACATACACATGAACTTGTCTGTGACAAAGAGGAAAAACCACAATGAAGTTAAACCAACTAATCGATAAACTGTTCTCGTCTGTGCGTCGGTAATTTAAAGTTAATGGTTGGTTTTTAATAGCTACATTCTGTCATTTATACGGTTTCAGTAAATTTATATGAATATATATATATATATATATATATGCACACACACACACACATATATATATAAATGTATACACAGTATATGTATGTAGATGGATAGAAGGACAGACAGACATATATTTCTTTGAAATATAAACCTTTGGTAACATTATAAATGTCTTTACTGTAACTTTTGATCAATTTAATCCTTGCTGAATAAAAGTATTAAAAAAGTATTTTCACTATTAATAATACAAACTGTTTCTTGAGCATCAAATTGGCATATAAAAATGATTTCTGAAGGATGATGACACTTAAGACTAGAGTAATGGCTGTTTATTTCATTATAAGACATTTTATTATTACTTGTGTATTTTTCAAATAAATGGAGTCTTGGTGAGCACAAGATACTACTTTTCAAAAACATTTCAATACATATACACAGTTTGTGTGTGTAAATTTGTATACATACAGCTTAATTCACAATGAACTCCTTCAGCACTTACTTAAACTGGATTGTAGTTCACTGAAGAAAATGATTGTGTTGTCATGTTATTTAACGCTGTCACTTCTGTCTTCAACAGTATTTCATCCTGCTTTGAAAGTAACCTCAACATTTGTTTCTACAGGTTCGACAGATTTGAGTCCTTTTCCTGGCCAGTTTGAACGTCAGTTTCCCGGTTTCTCCTCACTCACCGAGAGCCGATTCTCCAGTCCCAGAATGCACTACCCGACGACCTTCACGTACACGCCCACCCCGGTCACCACGGGAATGTCTCTCGGCAGCGCTCATTACCACACTTACCTTCCGCCACCGTACCCCGGCTCCACACAGACCCAAAGCGGACCCTTCCAGAGCAGCAGCACCCCTTATCTCTACTACGGGGCCTCCTCTGGCTCCTACCAGTTCTCCATGGTTCCAGGAGGGGACCGATCGCCCACCCGCATGATGCCGCCTTGTACTAGCGCATCCACGGGAACCAGCCTGGTCAATCCCAACCTCCCGGTCCAGGCTGATGGAGGCGGGGGGGTGGAGGGAGACGGTAGTCATAGCAACTCCCCCACTCTGCTCAATCCTGCTGGTAGAATGGACGAAGGCGTGTGGCGGCCATATTGACCGGACAATGACGTGAGCGTTGAACCTCCAAGCGAACGGCATGGTTTTAAAGCACAAACCTTACTAGGATCTCGCTGAGAAACTTTTCCTGGCTGACACGAGTATTTATGAGCCTGTTGAAAGGGAAGTATTTTTTACACTACGTTGAACTTTGTTGTTGTAATACATTGTTCTGGACTTTTTGACCTCTGGGAATCATTGTCATAGGCAGGAGAATTTCGAATTGAAGGAAAAGAGATGGGTCGAGTATTTCATTAGCATCATGTTATTATTTACTTGTCTTGGCTTGTTTTTAATATATCATTTTAAAGCACTGAACAACATCTGTATGACAGTTTGTGATCAAAATCTATTTGTTGTGCTTTTTTAACTTAAGCTTGTAAGTTATACGTATTTGATAAAAGGATTTAAAGTAACTTATGAAGCCATAGATTGATTAATGTATTTGGAACATAGGGGGAATATTTTTGTAAAGCATCTATGTTTAATTAATGCAACTAATTTAGGCTAATTTAAATTCATGTGCCTTAATTGATCACACAGAGTTGTATGTTTAAGTCTAATGCGTTTAAAACGGAATAGGGTCTCTGTGTCTAAGTACACTACATTTGTATGCAGTTAATATTGCTTGGTACCAAATGATCTTTCTCTGGTTGAAAGCTATAAACCAAAGAAACAGCCATGGATGCTCAAAAGTGTTTGCCAATGCGCTAGATCAAGCTTTCTTTCAGTAACGTGCATGTGCTGGGATAATTTATTTAGCTTTTATGTTGCTTCGTCAAAAGTCTGGGAAAGGTTTCCAGTGAGGGGGATATTTAAGGTTATATTCTTTTCTCGATAACTGGAGTGGTTCATATGCCCAAAAAAAAGAGGGGTAGTACACTTATGGCACTATATTACCCATTGCAGAACATGCAGCTGGAGTAAATCCCAGTATTTTTTATTATTATTATTATTATTATTATTATTTTAATACAGGCTAAATTTCATTCAAACCATTCAAAGCTTGGGTTCAGTAAGAGTTTTATATTAATACTTATTCAGCAAGGAGGCATTCAATTGATCAAAAGTGACAGTAAAGACTTTAATAATGCTACAAAAGATTTCGATTTCAAATAAATGCTGTTCTTTTAAACTTCCTATTCTTTAAAAAAAAATCTGATAAAAGAAATGTATCATGGTTTCCACAAAAATATTAAGCAGCACTTTCAACTGTTTTCAACATTGATATTAATAAGAACTCTTTCTTGAGTAACAAATCAGACATTAGAACAAAGACTTTAGGGCCTGGTTTCACAGACAGGGTTTAGATTAAACCAGGATTAGGTCTTAGTTCAATTATGTTTAATTTGTATGAACGTACCTTAGAAAATAAACATTATTGGTGTGCATCTTAAGACAAAACAATGGTACTAACATATTTTAAGATATGTCAGTGCAAGTTGCTTTCAGTTAAAACAGCTCAAATATGCATTTTAGTCTGAGACTAGACTTGAGCCTTGTCTGTGAAACTGGGGGTAAATATAAAAAGAAGGTGCACTCATAGTACTATGAATGGGAGAAAGTGCAAAGCACAATATGGTGGAATAAGTCCTGCCTTCTGAATGAAAGAGCCAATCGGCAATTGCTAAAGTCATTGAGTCACTGCAGCTGCCGTCAGAAGCTCCGCTTAGGACTGCAAATGCGCATTGACTGGTCCAGCCTGAAAACAGTTGTTGAGACAGTTGTTGTCAGATTTCATTGGTGATTTCAAATATGAAATTTAATCATAAGCTGGAGAATTTCAAAGAGATAGGAGCCGCACTTGCATGACTGAAATCGCTGCATGAGAGGCGTTTCAAAGATGGCCGCCGATTGAAATGACTTGCCCGAAAGTGACTTCGATTAGAACTTTTTCTGATTTTCTTACCGACCCCAATCTTTTGAATGGTAATGTAGCTAAATTTTATTCCATGGACGGTACATAGTCAATTTAGCTAATGAAAATGTTCATTATCAGGTTATACGTGTGCAAATTAACTTTATAATTTCATAGTATTCCCTTAGTTCATCCATCATCGACGGATTGACTTACCCAACTGCAATAGTGTACCAGAGTTATATTTATCTAGTGCCTTACAGTTGGAACTATACAGACCTCAACACACAACTGAAAGCTTTCCTCAAAGCAGTGCTTTAAATAAAATATGGCTTGTAAAGCCCATATTTAAGCAATTAAAAAACCAAAAGCTCTTAGCTTGGGCAGGATGTGTTTCTGTCCTTATTTACCTGAACATTGGTCCAGTATTGCATCTCTGGAAGGACTGGTCATGGTTTATTTTCAAGGCCCGGTTCAGCATTTCTGGTCCCTCCGTCATCCTGACGGAGACACTGCTTCAAAATCAGGGCGTCTGCCTATAAATTTAAATAGCTGTGAGTGTGTACGAAATGTTTACATCGTTCAGAGACCATGTTGTATATTACAGGAGGTAAATACACCACCCGAGTTTTGTTGAATTATTATCTCATTCCTTCTTTTGTAAATTAGTATTTATCTGACAGGTTAACTGAGGGCAATTTGTAGCAAATTTGTCTCTGGTTCTTGCATGCTTTGTTTCCTTTGCACATCTGTGTTTTCTTCCCTGTGAAGCCTGTTCTCTTTTATCCACGGATAGAAAAAAAAGGGTTTAAGGGGGAAATTATCATGACAACAGTGAAAGAAATTGGCTTTTTTTGATTGTTGTATGTTGATTATAATAGTTTTCTTTGTAAGAGAAATAAAAAGAGATTTTGCAATGATTTCGTCGGACTCAAACGTAGTATTCTATCATAGTTTCCTGGCATTACTGTGTTCCTCTTTAAATATATCATCTCAGTCATTAAACTTTCTCCTCTGTCTCTTTTCTCCAGTTTGACGTTGATTAAAAGTCACATTGGGGCTTTAGGGAAGACTAATGGCCAGAAGTCCATGCGCCGGGTTGTTCCATTTACATACAGTTTCATTGCCTTATCAATGAACCTTGAAGATACCTGGCCGGAGATGAAAGCTGGGAAGCAGCTCAGGGTTTGTGCACTACTGTAGAACTGTAGGACTTGGACAAAAGTCTGGATCAACATTTGCTTTGGATTGTCCTGGAAGCACACGGCTGGCCTCAGTGCTGCGTTCGTCTCTCTGGTATTGATGTCTGTTAAATTGCTGTTACACGTTGCTTGAAGACATAACAGGCATAATCAGAGAGCGATCCATCTCCATTTAAACCAGGGGCCTTCCTGAAATTTCCATGAATATGAACTGAGTGGGAAAAGCACGCTTCAGGTTCACACTTTAGATGTTCAGATACATCCAGTAAGTATTGAGCCAGAGAGCACGGGGTCCTTAATCTGAGTGGGCAACAAAGAAATGTTTTAAATGGACCCAAATTAGATTTTAAATCCCAGATTTTCAATGTGCTCCAGACTTTTGGACCCCGCTGTATGTTATTAAATGCAGTGGAGTGAAATCTGAAGTAATGTCGGGTGTGTTGGGTATTTGGGAATGTACTGTACCTGATACTGTTACATTGTTCTTGGTCAAGCAAAATTCCCCCAGATTTTCCCTTTGATATCAATCTTTCAATTATTGTCTTACTAAGTGAGAAACACACAGAGAGAGAGAGAGACATTCCACCCACAAACCAGTCAGCACCTCTGTGTCAAACGACTGAAAGTCTGTAAACGGTTTGGGTTTGAAAGGGCCCACTAAATGCATTCTACTATGGCCACCAATACTGCAAAAAAAATGTATTATCTTAATCAGTACTTTTGTCTTTCCATTAGAAATGTCTAAACATCTTCAAATAACTTTCAATTAGTTTAAGCATAAACTATCAGTCAAAAGTTTGGAATAATTATTTTTGAAAAGAAAGAATGAAAGAAGTTCACCTATAAGCCCCATTTATTTGATCAAAAATACAGTAAAAACAATATAATTGTGCAATATTAGTGCATTGTTTTTATATTTGAACAGATTTATTCCTGTGATGCAAAGCAGAGTTTTCAGCATCATTACTCCAGTCTTCAGTGTCACATGATCCTTCAGAAATCATTCTTATATGCTGATTTGGTGCTCATGAAACATGATTATTATTATTAATGCAGAAACCGTTGTGCTGTCTACTTTTTTTTCTACCATTATACCATTCAAAAATTTGAGGTAAGATTTAAAAAAAAAAAAAAAAAAAAAACTTTTATTCAGCAAGGACTCCATTGAGTCCATTGATCAAAAAGGACAATAGAGACATTAATAATGTTACAAACAAATTCTATTTCAAATAAATGTTGTTCATTTGAATTTTTTCATCAAAGAATCTAGAAAAGGGGTATCACAGCTTAAAATATTATGCAGCGAAAACTTCAACATTGAAGTTCATCAATACAGCATTGATAATAATAAGAACCATTATTAATAACTGAGCACCAACAATAACCAAACACCAAATCAGCATATCGTGTGACACTGAAGACTGGAGTAATGATGCTGAAAATTCAGCTTTGCCGTCAAATAACTTGCATATTAAAATATAAATTTAATCAAGCTTCTGCCTTGGTGAATATAAGAGGCTTCTTTCAATTAATGACTTCTTAATTATTCCAAAACTTTAATATTCCAAAATTCTTATTACCTATTTCCTATTACCACCACAAAGTAGTTTTTAAAGGCTTTTTGTCACAATTTATTGACATATATGCTTAAAACCAGATTTAAAATCTAGATAAATATTATTTTAATAATCCCTCTACCTGAAACTCTTAAATTTAAAGTTTTGTTGGTGTAATCTAATGTGGTGATTTAGTGATGTCAACTTGAATTAAATCAATTAAATTTGATTTTTTATCAAATGAAGAAGCTAGACAATTTTGAAACATCATCTGTAATATGATTCTTAATCAGTAAGTGTGTGAAACAAGCAGAATCATGTTGTTTTTAATAATCAGATAGGGAGGTCCAGATACAGTCAGCTGCGCCCTCTAGTGCTTTACTCTCACTGCTGTATTTCAATTCTGTCTTTTGGAGAAACTGAGCCATTGCTCAGCATGAGCTCTGTGCTGTTCTTCAGCAATTACTAATTCATGATCTTATATGAGAGTGTAAAGGCTCCTAAATAATCCAAATAGGAATCATAATCATTGCATAAAAGATAAAGTACATTTTTTGAGCATGACCTCTATAAAGTTGTCCTCAGACAGTTCCAAGGTCAAAGTGCTTTTAAATGTGGCATATTTAAGAAACTTCCAAGCAGTTTTGGTGACATTACGCTCAAACCCACCATACTCTAATCAAGGTAGTTGTGGACCAATCGGCTCTGATATCAGTACCATGGACAGCTACCAGAAGAACAATAGATCTCATTGTTAAATCTATATGTCCATGCCAGGAGGCTCAAGTTATCTTCTATCTGACTTGTCAAAGGCCGCTCAATACAAGCGAGCGACTCAGTGAAGATCGACTTGCATATGATGGACAGAGTTCAGCAGCATGCCAAATATTCATGCAAAACTGCCTTTTTCCATAGGGTTGAGCCAAACACTAAAATGTGAAATATTTGGAAAAGAAACTGCGTTTTGAGTCGCAGCCAGTCACAGAGGAGCAAAGACATGTTTCTCGTCAAAGAAACAGCCCTATAAACCTTCTGAGGTGACTGAGTGTTAATTGAGAACTAATGAACTGGTAATGCAAACCGGTCAAATCACGTTTCCAGAGATCTCGCATGATGAGTGACATATAGTCCCGGTGACATTATACCTATTATTTCTGATACTGTATTTTGGAAAACTGATGTTGCAAGCCAAACCGTTTTATCGATGCCCACGTCTGGTACTCATTTAGCCCTGTCTCCAAATATCCCGATGCATGTTATTATATTAATGACAGATTTTATGGTTTATGACTGGAAAGTCAAACTTTCTCGATTTCCTGTGGAGCTTGTGATGATTTATATGGCTGAATGATAAAACGAATTTTCTTGACAGCCGAGGACTTGCGAGAGCTTCTGTGGGTAAAGCCGGGCTCAGGAACAGATTGTGCTCTTATGTGGAGAGATATATCGCATGATGGAGCACCGAGAAGGAAACTCGGCTGTCCTGGATTCGTATGCAGGCACCAAGTCATGTCTAAAATGAATTAGGGTCCTCTCAGGCGCAACTGTCTCCGCACGCGCCGCCACATCCTGTCACTACAGGAAGAGCAACATTTCCATACTTAAATGAAAAACTGAAATGACAATCTGTTTTTACTGAGGCTGTAATCACCCTTTCTGTTCACCATATGATTCACTGTTAAAGGCTAATGAAGAAAATCTCTTTTACAGCTCTGGCTTTGATCAATCAGTTTTGAGGAAAATAATAATACAGCAGACTCCATTATTCAACATGAAATATATCCGAGTAATAAATGTCTCATCTGGAAATTGTTCAAAAAAAGAACGATAAAATACTCGGTACTGACAAAAATGGTCATTCTATAAAACAGGTGCCTTTTTCAGTTAAAAGTACGATTCTGTAGGATTTTCAACATATACAAGATAAATAATGTTATTATGTGTTGATGAAATGCATTGTGTCATCTTAAGATAAATACATAGAAACCTAGAAAAAAAGGTGCAGTGGAGTTCAACTTAGAACCCTAGAGGGTTCTCGACTCAATTTAAACAATTATTTAATAATTTTTTTCTACTGATAAAGTATGTTTACGAGCTGTTTAATTCATTACGTTTAATTAAAAGAAAAAATTATTTAAAACAAAGCGAATAAAAACTAAATCAATAAAATGATCCCATGATGGGAACCACAAAAGGTTCTACAGTAGAACCTTTTCTTCTAAAAGTGTACAATTATGTTGGGATATACACAGTATGGTTTTAGAAATGTCAAATTATGTTAAATCCTACATCAAAAGCCTTGTGGGCTTTTTTTATACATTTTAAAAAGAAAATAATGCTGAAATTTCCACTTTTCAAATGTTTCTTACAAAACCATGGTATCAGACTTGACAATTTAAGATCATCCTCTGCTGACAAACATTACAAAACATATGATAAAGTGATCTAATGTAGCTAACATTAAAGAGTTGGAGAGTTAATCATGATGTCATTATGACAAAGTCTTTTTGATTGATGGAATAGTCCATTAATTTAAAGAGAATTCAGAAACCCTTGTTATTAGTGACACTCGTGGCGTTAAGTGAACTGCATGCAGCTAGCCAGAGGTGGGAAATCCAGGGGCCAAAGAGTAGAAGTCCGGCCATATGTTTATTCAACCCATAACTCAGTCATCTGATTTCACTAATTAGTTCTATCTCCTGTCTGAATTAGCAAATCCAGGTGATTGTAACAAAATACTGAGGAGGAATTTTACTTTCTGAACCTGGACTTTACACCTCTGCAGCTAGCAAAGTATTGCTCATGCACCCAGACTATGTGTAATTCAGTGTAGGCTACTCACGGAGAAGTGCTTTTTTGTTCTTCCCTTAGAAGTAAAAAGAAGTTGGAAATACCCTTTGCAGCGATAACGAACGTCAAGACGCCGTCCACGCTGCTGAGAAGATGAATATCGATGAGAAAGCAGCAGTTAAGAAAGCATCTGATCCTAGCGATGTGGATGTTTGCACGATCTCTGCAATTCACCGGCATCATGTCGACAGATGAGGTAATTAAAATAACACTGCTATGATGTTTGGTTATAAATATATTTGAGACTAAAGACTTTATGGATCTGGCTATGTGACTGTATTTTGAATCAATTCCTTTTTTGCTTTAAAATCATTTATTTTATGTGTAATAGAATGAAAGAGGGGCTCTGGAAAGCGCGTAACCGTCACATCCCTTTGATTTTCCCGGCAAAAACGTCCCGAGTCCTCGTTTAAAAAATTCAGAAATAGGTGTGGTTATAGGTGTGGTCCGGATAACCGTATAGTAGGCTACCCAGACAACTTTTCATAGACAACCTTGAAGTTGGGGAAGGTTTCGTTATTTAAGTTTATCTACAAAGGGTTCATATATTAATAGTCTATAAATAGGCTAATATAAATTAAATACATAAAATGAAAGAGATTATAAAACAATAATGCAGCATACATTATTCAAAATGAAATATATTGAATGTCTAATCTGGAAATTGTACAAAAAAAGGACAATAAAAAAAAAACTCAAAAGGTTCTATTCATTCTATGACACAGGTGCCTTTTTCAGTTTGATAAAGTGAATTTTAAATTAAAGTACAATTCTGTAGGATTTTCAACATATACAAGATAAAAAAATGTGCTTATGTGTTCAAATCCATTGTGCCATCATAAAATAAATACAGAAACTCTTAGAAAAAAAGGTTCAGTAGAATTCAAAATAGAACCCTAGAGTTCTTGACTCAATTGTAACAAAATATATATACAATATATACAGTATATATATCCACGCACACAAAAGAAAATCTACATGGTACACGTTGGCATTACAGCTATTCAGTGACTCATTGTTGTAGGCTATATATGAGATATACAAATGACACCCATTTTGTAGAATAACCCCAAAAGTATCTGATTTCTCTGTGTTTGTGGATCTGGAGCAGTCCTGTATGACAGGGCGAGTACTAAACCCCACTGCTCCGCTTTGATGTCCAGTTGGTCTGCCAGACTGGAGCTCTGCAGAGCCAGAAATCCCTCTGGTTAGGTCGTCAGCTTTCTACTGAAGCCACAGGCGTGTGCCTGTCAGATCAACAATCTCCATCAAATCCCACTGCATGTCAGTCACATGGCAACTTCATTACGATTGTGAGGAAAAACCTGATATTTTGTTTCTCCAAGAAAAACCTGGATTTATGTTTCTTCCACTTTGTCCTAATAAAAATGATATAATGCATTTGTGTCAGAATTCTGGAGACCAGTTCATTCTACTAGACCACAAATCAACAGTAAACTTTCATGTCATCCTAAAAACTAAATATTACTGAAATCCGGAGAGGAACTGCAAACATACAACCAAAATGAGGCTAAATAGGGTGACTTGCAGGAGTCTTAGAAGTTCGGCAATAATATATGGTCTTGTATACTCCATAAATCTGGCGATATCCATTTTTTTACCGTTGCGCGCTTTAGTACTGACTGTTGTTTATACTTTCAAGTCACTCAGACACTACCAGACACTCATTCAAACATTGATTCATTCTCAACTGTCACTGATTGTGGTAATTTAATACTTTGTTCATCTGGTTCACAGTCAAACCTTTGTTTAAACACACTTGTGTACATTTTCAGATATGTGTCTGCTGTGCCACAGACACATTGGTCAAAATGTGATTAGAGTGTTGTAAAGCTGTAATACCTCCATCTGCTGGACATGTTCTGCAACTGCAATAAACAAGAGGGTGATGAAATAATGACATAAAATGTGGACCCCCCCCCCCCCTTATTTTTTTTACTAGAATTAGTATATTAGAATTTTTTAATACTAAGTGTCAGCTATAGTCACACTTTACAGAAAATGCAGCTGTTAAGATTGTTATAGAAGATAAAGGTTTTGTGTAAAATAGCCTCTTTGCGCTTTTAATTAAAGGCCCCCTGAAGTGCCTTGAAATATTCCGCATTATTCAATGTGTTGACGTAATTTCCACTGAAACAGGAAGACAGGGCGGGACATATCGAACAGCCCCTCCCCTTTTTTTAAATAGCCAATAGCGTCTCGTTTATATCACAGCTCGACCAGAGCTGTTGAGCTCGGTAAAGCCACCACAGTTTCCTCCTAATCTCTAACCGTTTCTCCTCTAATCTCCTCCATATCGCTTTCAAATACAGCATTCTGTGCAGAATTCATATGGGTCCGATACGTTTTCTGGTCTCCGCCGACTCACGCATATGATCCGCTCTATGTATCGTGTCTGCGTGTGTGCGCTGTGCAGTTCATGTGACACTAACATGAAACGACTTTATTCGCCCCAATTGAAAGCATATTTACACTGTCTGAATCGTTCCCTATCCCCTGTATAGTGCACTATGTGCCATTCACCATGTAGAAAAGAGTAAATGTGTGAACAAGTGAACGATTTCAGCCACAGTTTCAGCATCTATTTTGTCTATTGAGAGCATTTGATTGGACAGAAAATTGGATGAAAAGCAGAAGTGCGGTAGCCTGGCTAACGTCAGACCTCTTTCTCATTGAGACGTGGTCTGGGAACCACATGTTCATTTTCTCGTATTTGAGGCGTGGTTTACGAATGGCCAGAGCCGTTTATTGGGCGCTACGAATGTCTATCAAATGCGCCTGTACGTAGCTCATAGCCAATCGTTTCAATTATACCAGATGACGTATGTAGAGCGACAGAAATTCGACGAGGAAGAAGACTAAATAAACTTGTGTTCTAAACTACTAAGAACACTATCTAAGGCTGCATCGAAAGGTAACTTCGCATCTGATGCCATGTTGGACCCATAGATATAAACAAACTGCTTCGGTGTGTCGCATAGACGTCGTCATCGTCTTGCTGCTCCCTCCCCGTTCTGTGATTGGTCCCCTCGCTGAGGCGAAAATCTGGTCCATGGTGTCCAGGCTGCCTAGCAGCGTGAATAAAACCGCGCTGCGCTCAAGGCAGCATGGGGAAACCAAGGCTAGAGGTGCAGAGTGATATCATATCAGCAAAATCATTGATCCATATTGGCGGAAATGAGAGACTAAGTTTTGAACACTTATCTTCTAAATGCAAATTTTGTCTTTATTTTTGGAGCACACTTGTTTATTGATAAGAGTGAGACTAGCTTATTCATACTAAAAGCCAAAAAAAACTTCAATTTTGATTTCATGGGAACTTTAAATTTGATTTCAACAAAACACGAATGATATTTGCGAGACCAAGCAGCTTTATGTTCGTCAGCACGTCAAACTGCTACTTGAAAATGCAAGAAATCCGCGTGCAGATCTTTTTCACCCTCACGCGAAACTCCCGAAAGTGTGGATAAAAGTGATTCGATTCTTAAAAATAAAGGTTCCAAAAGAGGGGTTTCACAAACATTTTGGGTTCCCCAAAAAACAAGTTCATAAATGAAAAAAAAAAAAAAGTTCTTTGTATGAAGAATATTTTAATTAATCTAAAGAAAATGTTTCCAAATATAAAGAACCTTTTGTGCAATGAAAAGGAATGAAAAGCTTCTTCAACAATAGATGCCAATAAAGAAGCTTTTTAAGAGTGTAGAAAATAATGATTTGTAGGTTAATTATTCCTTTAAAAAAAGTAATTCACAAATTCAAGCATGGACTAGAGAGAGACAGTGAGCCCCTGTCTATAGGGTCTCCTCCTTAAGGACTTGTGAATCACTTGAGTCTGTACAAACAGATTAGAGTTACAGCCCTGAACCAGAGTGAGACATGTTTGACATTAATGCCGCATTGTATATTATCAGAAACGCTGAATGTGGACGCAGAGATCCAAGGCGGAGAATGTTTAAGAACTAATTACGAACCAGCGAGGCACAAGTCCTATAGCATATTTTCTTACTTGTGTGGAAAAATATAGCAGGCTCCATTTATTTTTCTGCACTGTTATTTCTGGATGGCTCCTACTTCGGGTAAATAGTCCCGTTCCCTATTGTAAATCTGACGGGCACAGGTCTTCGGAGACTTTTGAGGCTTTTTTAAGGAAAAATAGAGACAGGCTTGGATGGCTTTTGGCCATAATGAGAGAGTGGAAGCAAAGGGAGAGCTTTGATCCATGGCCTGTAAGCTCATGTTTAAATCTGTTAGCAGACATCACTCATCTTTGCTCAAGGATGAAACGACCAGATCAAAGTAGGTTTCTTTGCATTTAACGGACAATGAAACCCAGTTTAGATGCTGGTGACATAGCTACCATCAGCTAACGTAATGGCTCAATCAACACGTTAAGCAAATATGTATATTATATATACGTGTGTGTGTGTGTGTTTATATATATATATATATATATATATATATATATGTATGTATGTATGTATGTATGTATATATGTATGTGTGTGTGTGTGTGCGTGTATATATATATATATATATATATATATATATATATATATATATCATGTATCTAGGCAGACAGACAGATAGATCTAGTGCAATGACATCCATACATTTTCTCTGAGTGGCTTAAGTGTCCAAAAACACTCAGAATGATCCAGAAACGTAACCGCACAATTAGCACTCATCATTCAATTACAATAAATATCAATTTCCTTAGAAACGGCTCCATAAACCGGTATCAATTAGCAAAAACGTGTGCGCAGGGAAAAAGAAATAATGCAAGTCAAACTGTGAAAATATTATTTTATTCATAGAGCTTCACTCGGAATAGGCCTCTCTGGCGCCACACTCTCATTTCATATCAAACGCTTGTCCAAACCACACAAGAGCAGGAGCTCCACAAGGACCCATCATGGGCCCTATGATATTCCAGCAGTGCTAAGTGGAGAGGAGGAGACCTGGATGAACGCCTGATCAGATTTCCTTATTCTCCATTTCGGTGGACCGCTGTGTGTCGTGAATCTCCTTTCCACCTCAGCTCGTTAATTTCCCATAAACGGGGTTGTGAATAAATATTTAAGTATGATATATCCAGCGTTGATTGATGTTAAACACTTTGAGATAAGACAACATGAATTGAGAAGACAAAATTATACGAGTTGTGAGGAATAACAGAGGAAAGTCTGAACAACTTGTACTTCACAAAGAAATTACATGACAATAAAGAATTGAGAATTTTCTGTAAACCGTTTGCGGAAACTCTGTTAGTGGCTTTCAATGTGTAATAAAAGAGCAGGATATTTAGCTAGAAGCGATCATACTGTATTTGCCACACTGTATTTCTTCTAATGAAGGCACATGTTAAATTAGATCCTCGTTAAATCATTACTTAAAAACAAATTCATTTAGTGCGCATTCAGGAAATAAAAACCTTTGAAACATGTACAAAAACTTTGATTTGATTAGTTAACTTTTAAGTTTATCCTGCAGCTCACATTTGATCTTTTCATGCATTAAACACAAATATAATAAAAACATAACGGAATGCGATATTGTAAAACCAAAACAAAGTGAACAAGGTTTTTCAACTGTCATGATCCTTGAGTAATGTGACAATGCAGATTAAACAAAAAAAAGTTTACACTAACATTTAAAAGTTTAGGGTTAGTAAGATTTTTTTTAAAGAAATTAATACTTTCATTCAGCAAGAAATCAATTAAATTGATCAAAAGTAACAGTAAAGACATTGTTAAAAAGCATTTCTTTTTCTAATAAATTCTACTGAACTTTCCATTCATCAAAGAATCCAGAAAAATGTATCACTGTTTCCACAAAAATATGAAGCAGCACAACTGTTTTTAACGTTGATAATAATAAGAAATGTTTCTTGAGCAGCAAATCAGCATTTTAAAATGATTTCTAAAGGATCATGTGACAAAATTTCTGCTTTGCAATTACAGGAATACATTATATTTAAAAAATATAATACAAGTTCTTATAAATGGTAATAATATTTCACAATATTACTGCTTTTACTGTATTTTCGATCAATTAAATGCAGCCTTTTTGCATTAAAAAAAATCTTACCAACCTCAAAATTTTGAACGGCAGTGTGTGTATCAAAACTACTTTGGATTACATATTTATATTTCAGATTTTTCTTAAGTTTAAATCTATATGAATGATTATGTTTGGGGCTGTTCTATTAAATATTCCAGCGATCATCTTTGATTCATTCTGATGCAGTGGAACATGTTTTGTCCCATATCTCAAGAATCAGTGCATGATATGATACATAGAATTAAAAAATAGGAAGAACTGTTGTCTATGCTGAGAGAGAGAACAACAGAAAAACAGTAATGTCCAGTCTCTTTAAATAGAGACAACAGCAAAGTTGCTTAGGCTGATGTTTACATGAGCAACAGATCAGTGAGAGCTTGTAAGTATTGGCTGATATTTCGGATTCACATTTGAGTCACTGTACTCAGGCAAATGAGGTGTTTCATAATTACTGTATTATCAGAGCACAATGGATGATTGATTATCATTGCCCCGGATGAAAAACTACTAACTTGTAGTTTGGGATCAATAAGTTTGAATTACATGGAAAACATCAACTCTTCCTCAAGAAAATATCCCCAGGTCTGGTTGTGTCGAATTTACTCATCAGTTTACTTGGTTAGCCTCTTAGCCACGTCCTGATACGCCAACTCGATCTCGTTGTCTGCAGCTCGTGTGTTGATGAACTCTTCTTGAGCGTACGCACTGTTCAGATAACGCCACACTCCTGTCAAATCGCTGGGAATGTCATAGTTACGATATTTCTTGGCAACGACCTGCAGACAAAAATGGATGGAAAAACATGAATGAAAATAATTCCATTTAAAAAGAAATGTAACCTGCTTTTCATTTGGCTTCTGTTTATGCACTGCTGTACTTTTATGAGTACAGAACCTATTTGTACTACTGTATAAGTTTGGTACCATTCTGGGCATTATTAGTGGGGTAATTTACGAGATACATCCTTGGATCCATTAGCGCCTACACTAAGCCATTCGGCTGATATCTCTAAATAAGCTCTAACTTTAATAATGTTCGACCAAGGGAAAAAAAGCATTTCGGGGGGGGGTGTTTGGCTCGAGGTCATGGTGCAAAGGACCCTAGGTTGATTTTACTCCGAACTATCCCTTTAAAATCTTCATTGTCTGGTAGCATGGCCCCCTGCTGGTGAATGCCATAACTACACCATATGGCAGCAAACAGCATCTTCTCCATGACTATCCAAATTTCCCCCAAAACTGCCATTGAGATGAATGAGAATGCTAACGGATAGCTCTCTCCGGGTATTGCAGACCTCCCCCAAAAACTGCAGGCCAACTGCTAGTGACAAGTCCCCTTCAGCGGCTCGGCTCACCTTCACTATGTGGAGCTTTGGCAGCAGGTTGCAGTCTGCCAGAGTCAGATCGTTCCCATCCAGGAACTTGCGGTTGGAGGCCTTCTCCTCCTCCATGCTGTCGGCATCTACCTCATCAGGCAAGGGACTGTTCAGATAGTCGTCCAGCTTCTTGAGTGCCTTTGTCAAACCCTTCTCCAGAGCTAACAAAACAGCACATAATAACCAGTATAACCAGTGTGTTTTTGCACGGTATTTGATTGTGAATGGTAAAATCAGTTGGCAAAAATTCTAAAAGCGTAGGGTAACAGGACTAAAGGCGTATTTGACTTTATTCTCTTTTAGACTACTAGGCACAAAAAAATCTCAAATTTGGCTGATCCTTGACGCGATCACGGACACCAACGCAAAGTTGATTCTGAGCTAATTTGATCAGATATTTAATGTTTTTTTTAAGAATTTTGTAGATTTATGTAGCAAATAAGAACGGATAAAATGATTGACCATAATTTGAGACAAATGTCTTGTTAATGATTTTGAGTTTTGTGCAAGGTAATTAAAGTAACAGTTTATCAATGACGCCCCTGCTCACGTATAAAACACATTTAAAGTATTTCTATCAATAGTTTGTGCCTTTTGCTTGATTGGTTTGATATCGGAAGCACTTTTTTTCAGTGTTATAATATCAATACCAAATATGATATTTAATATTACATACACTACCATTCAAAAGTTTGGGTAAACTTTGAAAAATAATTATTTTATGCTCATCAAGGCTCCATTAATTATTCAAAAATACAGTAAAACCTGCAATAATGTTGTGCTTTCTATTTTAATATATTTTAAAAATGTAATTTCTTTCATTTCATATTATTATCAATATAGAAAACAGTTATGCTCAATATTTTTGTGAAAACCATTCAGGATTCTTTGATATATAGAACGTTCTAGAACAGCATATATTTGAAATAGAAATCTTTTGTAACCTTGTACAAAATGTCTCACTTTTGATCTATTTAATTCATCTTGCTGAATAGAAGTATTATTTTCTTTAAAAAAAAAATGACTGGCCCCTAACATTTGAACGGTAGTGTTAATATAATGGAATATAATATGTGAATATAAATATAATATTCTTATATTTAATATTATTATTAAAAGAATATTTTCTTTGGCTGCCAGGTTCCATATGTACGTCTTTTAAATACTGGCAAAACTGAAAATATGTATATCAGTCCTCATCGGTTATCGTCTATCAACCACAACAAAAAATAGTTATCATTTCAGCCAAAATGTCTATTTTGGCACATTCCTACTGAAAACGTAGCCACTCTAAAAAGTGAACACTAGTCATAATTTAATGCTAAAATACGTAGGATGTTTACAGCACTATGGATTCCATATAGAGTTAACCGAATTTAACTTTGCTCTGTTTCAGTGTACTGACCAAAACACAATATATCCATTCATTCATTCAATCAGTTTGATCCAGTTTGACATGCATACCTTCATTCGCATCTGGCTTTGTGTTTTTTATGAAAGCTGAGAACTTTGCAAATATGTCATTCCCAGCTGTGTTTGACTCCCTGTGCCTGGCTGCAAGTTTGGGGTACCTTGGACACAAGGAAAGGTACATAGAAAAACATGTGTCAGTATTCTTTACAGTTCTAGTTCACAGTGGTTTAATGTGATGTTTAATACAATATACAATGCAAAGGGGAAAAAAAAAAATCTTGGAAGTCTAGAGCTGCGGTTCTTAACTGGTGGGTTGTGACCTAAAAATGGGTCATAGGCCATGAAAAAAATGATAAATAAAATAAATAATATAAAAATAAATGCTAATCAAATTAAATTTGGATAACTTGTCCCATTAAGTGATGCCAATACAAATAGATTTGAATGGTTGATGTTTGTTTACTTCAGTATACAATTTTGGTGCTTTGTTTGACTGTGACTGATGTCCAATACAAAATGGGTCCTGAAGGAAAACCAGTTGAGAACCACAGGTTTAAAGTTTCTATAGTGTATTTGTAAAAGTGAGCTTACTTCGGTGGTGCCAAAACCTCCTCCAGGAACTCCTCGATCTTGTTAATGTCTGTCTTCACCTCACCGTTATAGGTCAGGAAAGGAGGGTGAGTGCCTGGAGCCAAATTGTGCAAATCAGCTGGTTTCCTGAACAACAACAAAAATGATATATTTTATTAATTTCTTAATGTTATTACTCAACCAGCACTTGCATTGCAGAAAAAATGTAGGTCGATTCTTTTTCATTTTCGTATTTGCAATGAATAAAAGTCTGAACTATGTTTGACTGATATTGCTCAAATATAATAATGCAGTGTTGCTGTCAAAGCTCAAACCAATGTTTAATAATCTAAAACTGACTGCAAATACTGTAATAACTTTTTTTTTAGATTTAATATCCAATAGAAATGTCAATTAGCAACATGAACACATGGCATTTGTTACTGAAATTTATTAAATATAATAATGTAGATTTCTTGTCATTAGATATATCAGATGAATAAAGTTGTCACCTCTTGAGGTCGACAGTGGTGACGTTGAAGACGACACCTTTGAGCCAGAGGATCATGAAGAGGCGCTGGGAGAACGGACAGTTTCCGATGCTCTCGCCATCACAACCAGCCTGCAAACACAAAGACACATCTTTACATCACCTAGAGGAATCAGTAAGTCTTCATTTATCTTAATGTAACATGTCTGAGACCAGTCCTCATGTTCGAGAGGGAAGAGACTGGATTGAGAATGATAAAGTCATAGCGCCCCCTGCTGCTGCTTTAATGTTTTGATGGACGTTAAGAAAAGAGTTAACCTGAAGGACATTTTCAAGTAAAATAATCGCTTTAAGGTTGTCAGATAAACCCTATGGGTAACACTTTACTTAAAACCTTTATATATAATGCATTATAAAATATTTATAATGCATTGCATGGTCTCATGAATAATTGTAACCACAGTTATAATACATTATAATCCTTATTATTATAATTATAATTAAACACACCTTTAGAAAGTATAATGCATTAAAACACATGACAAACAACCAATTTCAGATGTAACAAGGATTTTGCAAATATTATAATGAATTTTAATTTTGGTTACAATTATTTATGAAAATATATAATGAAAGAGAAAGTGACATTATAATGCATTATAACGTACATTATGAATACCTTTATAATGCATTATACATGAAGGCTTTAAGTAGTGTTAACAATCCATGTTCTGAATTAAAGGTGCAGTAAGCAATTTCTTAAAAACACTGTTGATGTTTGAAATCAACCCAAACAAACACACCCCTCGCTTCATTGCTCCGCCCCCAAAATGCACAGACATGCAATGCAAGATTTGGGTGTCTTAATGGATGGATGTCTGAAGTGAGGCAAAATAATGCTTCGCAAAAAATAAAGCAAAGATGATGAAAGAACGACGATGAAGAACAAAAAATGAAGACAGTACACAAGAGTATATTGAGGAGATTCCCCCTTCCATGTGTAAAAGCGCTTTGAGTACCTAGAAAAGCGCTTTATTAAAAGTAACAAATTATTATTATTATATTATATACATGCAAGAGTTGGTTGTTAATCGCCAGCAGCAGCGCAGCAGGTCCATACAAACAATGACACTCAAAACTCTCCTGTTACCATAGCTAACCTTACAACAACAGTATATTTTTGGTTCTGTGAATTATAGCAAAACCAATGTTACTCGCATATGGAGCAGAAACAACGCAATCTCAGTGGCCATTTTCAGGCCTTCCCTCTCCAGCGCTGGAATGCTTTTCTAATATTAACGCGATCCTAAAGCTCTTGCCTGATCATAACCCTTCTTTTTCCAGTGATATTCCTCTGAGCTTTCCTCTTTTTGTAATGTCTCTCAGCCATTTCTCTTTCTACAGTCTTTCTTCAAATCTCCCTCTTGCTCACTCTCTCTCCTCCCCCATCATGAGTGGACACGCCCCCTACAGCTGATTGGCTACAAGTGTGTTGTGGTGCTCAGTCTGATCCACTTTCAACAGCGTTTCTCAGAAATATATATTTCTCATAAATCGCTTAATACATGTTAATATATGAATGCCTAAATATCTGAAGACAAACCAGAGGTTTTCCAATAAGTGCAATGTATTGCAGGTGAGCTGTGTTCTTTATTATTTCTTTCTTATTGTTATTTTTTTTCTTATTAGTTCTTTCTTATTATTATTATTTCGCTCAAGAACTCAGTGTTTTGTGATATTATAATGTAAAATGGTACAGATTATACTTGTGGTTTGGTGGGATTTTGCTAAAACCTTTAAATTATTAAGGCTAAATAATTCATATTGATTCATAATTTTGTGAAGTAAAGGCCATAACACATTCAGTTACAGGTCAGGGAGATAAAAAAGTATTTAAGTTAATATTGTACTTTTGTTTAACACCTTAGATTGGCAGACCCGTGCAGTACCGCCATTGACCTCACAGAGGTCGCAGTCTCCCTTCTGGAAAACCCTGCCTTAGACTGGACGCCACTAAATTGGGACATGCACCAGGAGCAATTGTGCTTATGCTCATTTTAAAATCAATTTAAATGTGAAATTTTCATTTTATAATTTACTCAAAAATGAGTATAACAATATACAAATCATACAGTTACTCTAATTTACCTTATTCAGTGATAAACACTATATTTCCTCATTATGAAGTGTATAAATGACCCTGGTTTTTTCAATGCGTGACAGTGCATTGAAAAATGTTTTCACACTGCTACTGTACGTCTCTGCAGTGGAGGAGATCTGGTGTCCCAAAACAGCGGCAACACTAGTACGAGACCAGCTATAGCTTACACTGTGACACAATACCCAGCACAATATGAATTATGCACACTGCATTCATTAACCGCAGTCCTGGTAGTGAGAAGAACATGAGGAGCGTGCTGTCAAATATATAATAGGTACACCGACACCACTAGTGAAAATACTTCTGTTGCATCTTTTCTAATTTAATACAGTTTGTTTTCATTACAAGGTTCGAGAGGAATCATGAGAGACAATACATAGCATAACACAGTCAGATAAATGAGGCAGATGGTATGTGAAAGGTCAGGACACTTCCAGTTCCACTCATCCGTCCATTCTGGCAAATTCAGAACAGAGAGACGACTGGAAGCAGAACAATGAGCAGCTCCGATCTGGAAAGTGCAGAACAATAGGCCGGTTTGCTATAGGACCGGTTGCTCTATTGGGCAGCAGTTCAGGGCTGTAAACAGAACGGGGTGTGACTGACTGACAGTGCCTTGTGTTCAGTATTTATGCTGTTAAATGCAAAAGATTAGTGCCTGTTAGAGGATTTGTTTGTTTCGAACATTTTCTTTTTTTATTTAAGTTGCTTCATTATGACTGCCATTGGCACATGAGATGCATTCTCCAATATAATCATATGACTTTCATCATAACTGAAGCGTGAAGTAATGCTTTGTCAGTGTATGCATATGTTTGCTTTCTCATAAGTGGGTTAAGTGACTTTGCAGAGGCTATCTATGATACAAAATGTATTTACTTTTCCCATAATGTTCAGATCGTATAAGCTTGTTGCATTATTTGCAATGATGGACATCACTTTTAAAAACTGTATTTATTTTGTATTTGTGTGCGATGAAAACAAATTGTAGTCTAATAATGGTTGTAGATCTTATGTCTACCTTTATCTTGTGTTAGGCCCACAATGACAAAAACTAGGTGTTCATGATATCAGTATCATATTGGTTATTGGACAATATTATTATATTTAATAATAGTTTTATAATCTATTGGTATCAGTCAATATTAAATAAATCTTGACCAATTCTGGATATTTAATTCTGCATGCTTATTTCCTTCATTAATGTATCTTGAATCTTTAAAACACTAATAATGATAATGAATTTAAGAGTGTTAAATGAAATCTAGCAAATCCATTTTTCTTACTGTACATAATAAATGTTGTGTCACTTTTACCATTTAAAAAAGACAGATTTTAGTTTTCAGTGTTTTATTTTTAATTAGTATCAAATGGTTTATTTAGACAAAACAGTATCATTTATTAGCCAATTTATTAGCTTATTGATAGAGGTCAAATTTTTAATAACAGTGCATCTCTAACAAAAACATTATTGAGGGTATATTCTTTTAACACCACCTTTATAAGCAACCGATAATCTATAAACCAATGTGCGAGAACTACTGGCATTCAAACACCACTCTACTTACAACCCTAGTCAAATATGCACATGTTACTCTAGAACAACTATTGAGTTACACTGACATCATAAGAGCTTCATAACTTTACTTCTGCATACTCTAATGAAAGATATTTTCCTTACCTTGACAAATAACTCAATTTCAGGTTCTTGACCGTCTCCCATTGTAGACACTTTCTTTGACTCAAGTACCTCTTCCGATCGATCACCTACATCCTCCCAGCAGTATTTTGCCAATATTTCGGGTTAAACGTCAACTTTTACCCACGCTCACTTAAATTCAGTTTGTTCAGCTCTTGATGGGCATCCAATGGCACCAGCTGCTGTAATGTCAGCTCGAGCCCAGATGAAAGGTGAATCTAGCTCTCTCCCAAACAGGGATGATGTAAAAGAGAGGGAATAGGTGAGAGGCTTTAGTTGGGGGTGGAGCTTTACTTTGCCCCGCCCCTGCCACAAATAACTCTGATGAGCTTGAGTGACAGATGAGAATAAACCAGAACTGTAACTATGATGTTGAGAGATTACCTTGAAACATCTATGGAGATTCACGTTTCTGATTCAGTATTAGTCCATGCACATATATTACATGTAAACATTTCTTATCAAAAAGATTGAGCCCTATAAATAAGTTTCTTGTTTAGAGTCTCGGCCACTAAACTCGTGCACCATGTTCATGGCCCAGAAACTCAAGAGTAGAGGAATGAGCCACATGCATTTTTAATGCAGTCGGAGTCACAGGCAATATGCTGGCAGGCAACGGCAGGTTATATTTGATCATCTTCTGGAGCCCAGGAGAATAAGATTCCCTGGTAAATATTTTATGAGCTGGCTTTGGTTTATACCATGAATTTGCGTTCAAAGTTTTCGGACATGACTGATGTGAACCTTTGAAATGAAGATTACTCATTTGGTTTCTTAAAATATATAATGGGTGCACATACAGTATAGATACTCTACTATATGAGTAATGGACGCAACTTTCATGCGCAATTGATTGACGGATAAACTGCTCCTACTTCAGTGTTGTTGTTAAGTTGAGGATATTATCAGCAAACATTTTGCTTTGTACATTGAGTTTAACAGCATTAAAGAGGGTTTGTTATCATTCAACTGAACTGTGTATATGCATTTTAAAAAGTATGTACGTCGTCTATGCAACAAATGCACGTCCCTGAATGAGCGTGGTTTTATAGCGTATTTAATTCAACAGCTCAGGTAAACTTAATCATATATCCCATTTCAGGGGTGGGCAAAGTTATGATTTAAAATCAGTCAGAGCTAGAAACATATCTTCATATTTACAAAGCTTCATGTTATGGGTAGACTACTTTCTTTGACCCCACCCACCCACCCCCAACATCTTGTTTTGATGTCCTTCATCAAGCCTTCTTTAGGGGGGTCAGACGCCCAAAAACCCCCCTTAATTCGCACCCTGACTATGGTTAAACTTTTACATGTGGAGTGTATTAACAGAGCAACTTTTCTACAATATTGCAAGTAGCTTTAGTGAAACTGACATTTTGAGGTAACACACATACAGTACTGACAAAATGTTCAATCTTGAATGTTCTGAAAGCCGGTTTGGTTAAATATGTTGCCAAATGTCAGTAGTCACATTTTTATTTTATCATTTGTATTCATATAAGGCCCATATACAGTGCCTTGTGAAAGTATTCATACACATTCATTTTTGCACATTTTGTTATGTTGCTGCCTCATGTTAAACTACTTTAAATTACTTTTTTTTTTTTTGCACATAAATCTACACTCTATACAGTATACACCAGGGGTGACCAATCCTGCTCCTGCCGATCGACTGTCCTGCACAGTTCATCTCCAACCCTAATCAAACACACCTGCCTTTCATTTTCAAGTGATCCTGAAGACCTTAATTGGTTGCTTCAGGTGTGTTTGATTAGGGTTGGAGATGAACCGTGCAGGACAGTCGATCGGCAGGAGTAGGATTGGGCACCCCTGGTATACACCATATTCCATAATCCAATTTCGCTTGTAGATGTTACTACACTTCAAGTGGACCTGTGGCAAATTCAATTGAATGGGTATGATTTGGAAAGGCACGCAACTCTCAATAAAAGGTCTAACACCTGAAAATGCATTTAAGAGCAAAAACCAAGCCATGAGGTCAAAGAAAGCTCAGAGACAGGATTGTGTTGAGACACAGATCTGAGGAAGACTACAAAAAAATCTGCTGCGTTGAAGGTTCACAGGTGCATGTATGTGGCCTCCATAAACCTTAGTGGAAGAAGTTTGGGACAACCAGGACTCTTCGAACTGGCCTTCTGGCCAAACTGAGCATTCAATGGAGAAGAGCCTTGGTTAGAGTGATGCCCAAGAACTCTAGATGTGCTCCATGATCATTTATGGAGAAACTTACAGAAGGAGAATCATCACTGCAACACTTCACCGATCCGGGATGTATTGCAGAGTGGCCAGACGACTTCGCAAACTTATCGACTAGCTTACAAAGTCTTTAACAAATCTTCAATAATATTTGGACAAAGGGTGAAGATTTCAATTTTCATAGGCAGGACATATATATTTACTCCACTAGGTGTCAGTAGTCTAAATTAAATTCATATATATTAGCCTGACAAGCCAGACCCACATCAAGATGTTGGGTCTGGGAACACACCATTGGCAGGGCTAAATCCGAGGGGCGGGATAAACGGTTGTCTTTCAAATTCTCTCTGCACACAATAGGACAGCGCTACAACCAACCAGAGCGTTTTCCCACCAGCGGAGCTAGTTGATAGATTAAACTTTTGCCGTATCTGGTCAACAAAACTCCGAACACATCTTCCTTTTATAAGAATGACTTCAGTGCCGTTCTTTTCTCAAAGAAAAGCTTAACTCCAAGTCTTCCAGAGTCGCCGCCAAAGCCAATTCGAAAAACCCATACTTGTTTTCAAGTAGCAGGAATTTCACGCGGAACTGTCGCAACTCTGCCTTCATTAGGTTAAGCCCGCCCACTAACTCTATACACGATGTGATTGGCCTGACTAGAGTTTGGTTTTTCCAGCTCGCAAGCCAACAGAGAGTTGCTAGACATTTACATTTGCTGCTGCAAGGGTGCGTCTAGATTTCTAGGCTCCATATATATAGAACTGGTAACCAAACTAGCACCTGTGGATCCAACTATCATCACTGTTGTCACTTAACCTCAGGTTTTGGAATTTTACATTTAAGTGTACTGTAAGTTTCTCTGTATAAATATGTCAGATAAATGTCTACTTAGTGTTGAATAGTGAATAGAAACAACACACTACAACTGCTGTGTCTGTAAAGATAATGACCCAATCACATGGGACCATTTATTAAAATGATCCTGCTAAAAGGTCTTTTCTAAATGTCATTATATTATGCTTTTACATCTTATTAAGGGCCCTGGATGTTGAATCTGAATTGAATTTGGACATTATTAACATCATTAATAACATCATCACGTGTGAGCTAAAAGAGGAAAGATGTATTGGAATGTTGTTATTCTAGTCGACTTAACAGTCCCCTCTACTGGTAGAAATTACTATATTCATGCTACAGTGTATGATGCAGTATACGATTTTCCTCCTTTTTGAAATATACTGTCTATGTATAAATATATGAATGACTAATCATAGCAACTAACAATGCTTGCTTCAGTGTTGTTGTAAATTAAACCTGACGCAGGAAAGACTACAGTGGCTTTAAATACAGTAAATTCCCAGTAAAATATATTTTGTTAAAAAAACTTTTTGATGTAGAAGCAAATGGATTTAATTAACTAGTAAATCAAATGTGACCCTGGATCACAAAACCAGTCACAAGTAGCACGGGTATATTTGTGGCAATAGCCAATAATACATTGTTCGATAAATTATCGATTTTTCTTTTATGCCAAAAATCATTAGGATATTAAGTAAAGATCATGTTCCATGAAGATATTTAGTAAATTTCCTACTGTAAATATATAAAACATTTATTTTTGTGAGTGAATGCAGCACAATCGCGAACATAAATGAACAACTTTAAAGCCGATTTTCTCAATGTTTTGATTTTTTGGCACCCAGTTTCCAGATTTTAATAGTTGTATCTCGACCAAATATTGTCCTATCCTAACAAACCATACATCAATGGAAAGCGTATTTATTCAGCTTTCAGATGATGTATAAATCTCAATTTCAGAAAATTGACCAATGTGACTGGTTTTGTCATCCATGGTCACAAATGCCCTATAACCACAGGTTACATCACTGATGATGTGTCCGAGTGCATTATAAGATCACCTTTCAATGAGTTGGAATATGAATTAAATAATGTCAGTGAATGAAGAGATTCAGAGGAACTCCAACATGAGTATCTTTTTTCATGGCTCAGTTCCCAACAGGTTCAGTGTAATCACTGCAGTGAATAATTAACTTCTGCATGGTGCACATTTGGCTGAGCCAAAGTCCTTTAAGAGTTTTAAAATATGTTTCTTAAATGTTCAAGGTCACACTTGAGGAATTGTTTACCGCCTGATAAACATTGTTTAATCAAAGTTGCAATTGTGTATAGAGTCTGCTTATTTATATCTTATTATCACATGACATTGCTGCTGCTTCACATATAAAAAATGGCCACTAATTTCACTACATCAGACTATAACTATATTAGCGTCCACACCAACGGATGTTATCGTTCTGCTTATTATAAGTGCTCACTGCAGTTTTGTTGACTGCTTTAAATGCTTGAACTCTGCTATTCTTTCATATTTATAAGGGTTTTTAGAGCTATATCTTTATTGTTATTGTGATCGTTATCGTCCTTGGTGTGAACAGGCCTTTAAAATGGTTTCAGCGATACTCTGGAAACAATACAATACTGATACAGCTGTATCCTTTTTAATAGCAGGAGTTAAAACAAATATAGACATACTATAAATGTAAGAAGTAAATGTAATTTTTTTAATATGTAAATATTTAAACTAATCAGTAACCACCAACATCTGTATGATTTAGTACAGGTGGCAATGTCAATTCCAGTCATAATCATCTGGCTTCAGTAGGTCATAACACAGCCAATAAGATTAAATTCATATTAACCAAGGCCAATATTTACTTGACAAATGCTGTTATGGATTTTTGTTTGCAATCATTTATGTGAGTTCTCTTTCAGGATTTATAACGAAAGCAGTCTGATGTTATGTCAATCAACAACAACTTACACTCCTTTATTCCTTGTTTTTTTATGACGGCCATAAAATAGTTATGTAATGTTTGAATTGTTCCTAAGGGTTTCTTAAGGACAACACCTTTATCACGCCATGTTCATTGGTGCATCCATATCAGTGTATCTTATTTTCAATTATGAACCGGTAAAAATTAAATTTGTCTTGATGCCATAATTGTTAATGGCATCAAACATGAACATGAGCCTGAATCACAGATTCTCATTCGGCTGAGTGACCGTGTCATGTTCACATACTAAAGTGTTCCTCAGGTCAGGAGTTCATTCTGGTATCCATGACTGTACGGATCCCCAAGTTAATGATTATTCATTTTGTCGCAGTGAACCTTACAAAGGAAAATGAATGGCGATGGAAATCAGTTCAGGATGTCTATCTACTGACATACACAGGCTGTGAGCAAGCACAGAAACTTTTGAAAGCTCCTTTGAAGTTAATGATCAAGAGGAAAATAGTACCCGAATAAATCATACCAATCTTTTCTGTAAATTTTAGGCCATTGTGCTTAACATTGATTTTTATCAACCGAATCATTAACTACCGGCTTGAGATATTTACATCCATTACTTCTAACAGCATTTCAGTCAGCCTGATTTTCTTTTGCATCCTTTAATGTCAAAACTGTTTTGACAGTATGAATTCATAATCCTAAGAACAAACACTGTAAAAAAAATGATTTTCATGATTTATCACATTTTTTATTTTGTCAAATCAACTTAGATAATTGATGTGGTTCAGACAATAGTTTCTGTTGTTTAAACCAATCTCCTTCATTGTATTAACTCATTTTCTTTATTTAAATGAACCAGGTTACTTAATTTTTTTAAGTTAAACCAATACTTAATTTTTCTTTTCTTTTTTTTCTTCTTTTTTTTCAGTAAAACCACTGTTTTGAGGGTTTCCCAAATGAGGTTTGAGAGATTGTGGTTGAAATGACAATGAAAAATACAATTTTATAGACAAGTGTAAAAATTTGATTTAATTAAATTAATATTATAATTTGTAATTAGTTTTAAAAAAATACTAATTTTGTGTAGTTATATATATACATTTTATTTAATTTGGATTAAAATAAAATATAGAAACAAATTGTAATTTCCAGTATTCAATTTTACCTCACTTATTATACGCTAATGTTATATGTTTAATAATTAACGTTTAAAATTATTTAACATCTGAGTTTATACAGTATACTAAAATTGAATGTGTAATGCATTACTAAAAGATATAACAACAATTTAGGTGAAACAGGGGTTCAACATAAAAACTGCTGATGGAGTGAACAAAGGTTTGACATTCATTTTGTCTTCACATTAGTCTTCTGGTCAAAGGTAAGCAGAAATATGACAAACTACATCACTATCACAAGCCACACCCAAATGACCTTTAGACTCTGAAATGTAGTGAGGCCAACTTTAATACTTTCTTAAAAAATAAACAAAATAAAGTTCCGGTTAGTTCATTTTTGCAGTTGTCATAAATGCAGCCCCAAATAAACCAACAACAGCCCTTACCTTGACGAAAAGCGCAATCCCAGGCTGGCTCGGGTCGGGATCCTCAGTGGTCTCCTGCTGCACTTCGCTGTTCTCCACAGTCTTCAGGCTGTAGTCAACCACCTCCTCCGGTTCTGGAGATTCGTCTTCTGGGAAACTGTAAGCCATGAGCAGGTCTTCGTGGACCAGTGAGGGCTCTTCATAGCAAGGGTCTCCAATTCCCTCTAAAGATGAAGACCTTCCGGACCCGTATCCGTCTCCATTCTGCAGAGACGCCACCATCAGCTCGCTTTCGATCTGCTCTCCTCGTTCACTGGAGGGTGAAAGCTGAGCTTCTTCTTCTTCTTCAGTTGAGACTCTCGTGTTCATGTAGTCTGGAGAGGGTTGATTGACCGAGCTGTAGATCGGTTCCTCACGCGCGCCTTGATTCTCATATTTCGGCTCTGTGTTAGTACTGTTTATGTCGACATACGGCTTCTCGTAGATGTTTTCGACCCTCTCGTCGATTTGTTCATATATGTTTTCTTGGAGGTTCGTGGCCATGATTAAAGCTCGTCCAGAACTTTGGAGAAGTGCGAGGACGTCTGGAGAAATGGGAAAGTCGCTCACCTGTTGCAGCGGAAGATGACAGATCACTTATAAATGAACTTTGCTCGATGACTGTCATAAAATGTGAGCAGTAGCCTAGTAAATAAGTGACTCCCCGCTAGGTCTTCATATTCTCTTGAGAAAAAGTTTGATTTTTTTTCATTGCATATTTGCTACATTTTTATTTAATTTATGTGTATAAGTTAGCCTACAAATCATACTGACCACACCCTAAACGTTTGGTATGACACAAAATATCATTCAGTAGAAATAAAAAAAAAGAAAAAAAGTGGTGTATTATGTGATATTAAAGAAATAATTTAATAAACCAAAAAGAATGTCTGAATCTCAAGGGTTGCTTTTCGTTTTCTAAGGTTTTGCTTTAAACTTCACCTTCATCACGCATAACATGTTAGCGTATAACACAAGTAATTCCATGTTATGAGTCATTTCCGAGCGAAGTCCAGGGAATAAGCTTATGCGTTCATCCTCCATGTTTTGTTTTTGCCTCAGACAAAGCCAGTCTTACCTGTTTTAACGCAGTTTGCGTGTGTATTGTGTTTCATTCTCCCTGATTGTATTTATTTGCTAAACAACAAAACCAAAAGTCACAAAAACTTTCTTTGACCGTCTGGAAGCAACCATTTCCACAAGCCTCTCCAAACATTAGGATTTCCTACACATACCCGCTTAGCTAGGCTATAATATTTATTATTTGATTAATTATTATATATAGGCCTACTAGAAAGTATTTGAGGGCATTTCTGTAAAAACAAAAAAAATGGGAAAAAATGAATTCCCTCCACCTAGCCGTCATATAACACAACTTCAAACGGAAATGGTCAATTATGATCACTAGGTGGCAGTGAGTGATCAGGAATAGAAAAAAAAAAAAACAATTCTAACAGACAACAGTTACCAATGTTCACCATGTTAATTGCATTTTAAAGATGCTGGGAAAATATCCAAGAGGCTTTTTTAAGTTATAAATTGATTTTATTAAATTTGTACTTTATATGTAGCCTATACATTACTTTTTTTTTTCATTTTGTATGTTTGGACATTGTTTATAGGCTACCTTAATAATAAAAAAAAATCTTTCATCAGGGAAATTCTGACAAAACCTCTGAACCCTCATGATTTATTATCCATATTACCTTTTCTCACGTTTTTTTTTTCTTCGCCATTAAAGGTATAGTTCACCCCAAAATTAAAATTTTGTCATCCTTTACTCACCCTCAAGTTGTTCCAAACCTGTATGAATTTCTTTCTTCTGCTGTACACACACACACACACACACACACACACACACAAAGATATTTTGAAGAATATGGGTAACCAAATAGTTGATGGGCCCCATTGACTTCCATAGTTTGAAAAAAAAAAAAAATACTATGGAAGTCAATGGGGCCCATCAACTTTTTGGTTACTGACATTCTTCAAAATATCTTCTTTTGTGTTCAACAGAAGAAAGAAATTCATACAGGCTGCACAACTTGAGAGTTGAGCAAATTATGACAAAATTTTCATTTTTGGGTGAACTATCCCTTTAAATATTGCATGCCATCATAACAGCCAAGTAGTGACACATTTGATACAGTATTAAGTGTGAGTGTTTGAGATTTGCATCTCAATTTTGCATGGATACCTTTTCTGTGATCGTGTGACAGAATTCTCTTAACTTTTGTTGGATACACTGAGACCTGAAAGTGGTCACATTAACCCTCACTGTACAAATTGGTTTAGTTTCTTTAATTGGAGTGATGTGGCCACACAGGAGGTGCACAGATAAATGTGCGGCTCAGAAAACACAAAACACAACAAAATAGCCATTGTGGGGATGTCATGTGTCTGTGTTTGTGTGCAGGCACCATCTGCCATGCAGCATGAGAGTTTTTCCCTTTAAAAATCCCATTTAAGCATTAGAAGCTCATTCAAAAGAAACCTCAGTCAAAAAAGATAAACCTAAACACTTTAATATAGTTATAATGAGTACATGACCACACAAGATGGATGGATGGATAGATAGATAGATAGATAGATAGATAGATAGATAGATAGATAGATAGATAGATAGATAGATAGATAGATAGATAGATAGATAGATAGATAGATAGATAGATAGATAGATAGATAGATAGATAGATAGATATATGGGTGGGTGGGTGGATGGATGAATCGATGGATGGATGGATGGATGGATGGATAGATAGATAGATAGATAGATAGATAGATAGATAGATAGATAGATAGATAGATAGATACTAAAAATGCACTATCCAAACTTAAATGGTTGTAATTCAAGAATGCTTTGGAATATAGACCTAAATTTAAAAAAAAAATAAAGTTATGGAAGTTTAAACTTACTGTAAATCGAATTTACTTTTTCTAAATATCGTTTTTACAAAATTACTATAAAATCAAAGCCATATGTCTAACCAAGTTGTGTTCCAAATTTGAAGTTGACATCACAAAAATTGAAGTTCCTGTGAGATTTTGTTTAGGTGTTGTTTGTTTAGGTTTCACCCACATTCCATTAAATTATTATTATTATTTTTTTCTTCTTCTTCTTCTTATTATTATTTTGATGGTTGTCCTGTAACAAAAATACATTTCTGTTCAAATATCACTTCTATCACACAGTATGGAACCTTGAGACTCAGACCTTTCCGACGATAAGTGTTTTGTCAAGATTAGAATTTTTTTTGCTTTTGATTATAAAGTAGTTAAAATATATTTTGTAATATGAAACCTGACACCACCCACTAGGGGAGGAGCCTGCAAAAATAATTTAGAGTACCGTTTCCATGGTAACACGACGTCCCTATGATGATTACTAAAATATGTGATATGAAAAAGGCGATAAATAAAAACAGCACCAAGCTTCCTGCTAGCTATAATTGGAAATAATGTAAACATCACAAGAAAGTAGCCTACTATAATAGTGATTTCATATTTATTTACCACAGATTAATACTCAGACATACTATGGCACATGTTCAAAAACTTGGCAAAATATTCTCTGACATTTTCTACACTATTAAGTGTTTTCCACATGCTCTGGTCACAAATCTCCGAATGAAGGATCTGAGCATGGACCACTGAGGTACCACTGAGTTATTTAGCCGGGGTTTTGTGCGACAGGTACATTTTTCTCCTTAGTAATCACCCCAGCAACAACTAACAGCTCCGCGCCGGCCAATGAGCTTGTGCAGCCGCCTCTGTCCTCACTTCCTCCGGCTGCGCTCGCTGGGTTTGGCTTGGCACCATCAGCCAGCACGCAGCCATCTTGGACTGAGCTCTATCTGGACTGGCAAACCCACACTTCGGGATGGGAGGAATTTAATCAAGCTGGAATGATTTAGAGCAGATTGTCTGGAGCCAAAGGACGAGACTGCGCATTCGGAAAGCTTACATCAAGACCCAGAACCGGTTTCAAGCGGACGCCCCCCCTCCCCTTTTCCTTGTCTGAACGCTGTGTGCAGTTTCTGAGGGGCCTGTGAACTGTTTGTGCTTGAGTTTACAATAGGCACTTTTTCAAAGTTTGCTAAAGTAATACAGTGCAGCATATTGGTTATGACCTGTTGGTTGCCAGATCTTTGTGGAGAGTTGCTCCTTTGTGTCACCGGTGACCTGTTGTGCCGTTATGCGTCTGGATAAATTATTGCATTAATCTGGATCTTTTATTTGTGCTGGGATTTGGTCTTGATGTCGATCGAATCCATGATCTTCATCAGCTGGTGCCCGGCAGCTGTCCACCCTGCAAACTGAAGGTTGCTGTGATCAGACAGACTTGGACTGCAAGAGATAAAGACACATTAAAATGTCAGCTAGAACACCACTGCCTACTGTCAATGAGAGAGATACAGAAAACGTGAGTATGAAAAGCCCTATTAATTCCGCTGAGGTTCGCTGGGATTGCTTTGTATTTCACAGCCTTTATTTGATTGGTTGCAAATTCCTATTCACTTTTAAACTTTAAAGCGTGCATACTAGCGCTGCATATGTTGATGAAACTATCAGCAAGGGTTGTGATCGTGTTTCCTACAGTTGTGACATTATCTAAAGTTATGGATCTCATGTTTTTACATCGCTCCATAGTAGGGTGAGCACCATCAAACAAACCAAAAGTTTGTGTGGGACATATGTTACCAACACTAAAACATAACCTGAAACATTATATAATGTCTATCTAACTTAATAAAAACATTTGTATTCTGCCTTTCAGCTGATAAAAATAATTTGTTCTTTAGTCCCTTCCAGAAAACACCATCACAAAATGTAACATAACATGTCTTTATTTTACGTCATTTAAATCCAACATCACTGAGCCCAAAGGCAGCAGGCATCATGCAGATAACTATTTTTGAAACAGTTCTGACCAAGTCCAACTAAAATCCAACAATTTGAAACATAAAATATAAAACAACATGAAATTAGATCATTGTCAGTCTTATATATTAAGCATATATTAAACCAAATATTTTTAGAAAGGATGTGAATTAAAACAACCACAGCAGGCAACAAGTGGATCAATTCTGTTAAATTAAATAATTTAATTAATTATTAATTATTTAGTTATTTAACAATTAAGTTAATTTTAATTGACCGAATTATCCATTTTATACACATGGAACGAATCACCGCTCCACATTTTGATTGACAGCTGTCACAACCTAGTAACCGTGTTTACTACTTTCTTTTCAACCATTGGATAGGGTTTAAAAAACGGCTGTTGTATTATCGCTGTTAAATATAGGTGAAAAACTAAAGAATAAATAAAACGCTTTCTTAAAAAGGCAAAAGAACGCATGCACGTTTTCTTAATATGATAATTAAAAACCAATAGAGTGATGAAAATGCTGTATGGTACAACGCAAAGCGGGACGGGTGGTCACTGGTCACCGGTCACCCTTCTCCATAGGCAAGTAGTCTGATCCGTCGGGGTGACACATAAACATAGGTGTGATTCTCACGCGCAGCTTCACTCCGCAAAAAAACTCACCCTCATGTCAAGCGACTTCCTGTAACAATATTTCCGACACACTGATGCAGACTATCAATGTTTCCCCTAGAGTGATACAGTGTAGCGGAATTTCTGCGGGAGTTATAGTCACACACTATATTTCCATAAAAATAGACCTCTGTAGCGAAAATATTGTTACAATGTATCAGCGTTAATATTGTAACGATATTTTCAATACAGCGGTGCTGTGTAACAATGTTTCAACTCCACTGTAAACCTTTTTTACTACCTTAATACAGTAACAAGATTTCGGTGTAACAGTATTGCCACTACAATCTAACTGAGTAACAATCAATAACTGTTTTCTGCTCCAATGATATTTAACAATATTTTCAATACGTCATAACAGTGTTTCCACTACACACTGAGATAATGTAACATTGTTTTCTTCTGCATATTGATACAGTAATAACACTGTATTTTCCACTACAGTGATAAAAATTACCAGTACAGATGTACAGAGTAACAGTGTTTCTTATAATGTGGAACACTTTTTTTGCTCCTGTGTAAACATATTATTAATTACTGTGATACAGTGTCCTTGTCACATATGTTACATGTACTTACCACAGTAATAACAGTAAATTATTCATAATTACATGCAACTAACCCTCAGCCAAATCCTAATCCTACCCTAACCCTATAGTAAGTACATGTAGTTGCTTAATATTACTCAATATATAATTATAACTACAATATATAACTACTGTGATACAGTGTAACAATATTTCCACTACAATTGTAACATGTAATAGTATTTGTAACCATGTTTCCATTACACTGATACAATGTAAAAAAATAAATCTGCTACATGTTGATTGATATTGTTACACTGTATTTTAGTTGTTCTTTGTAACAATTTTTCTGCTGCAGCGGTACAGTGTAACAGTGTTTCCTGTGACATGAAACTATTTTTCCACTCCAGTGTAAAAAAAAAAAAAATCCAATACAGTGTAACAGTATTTCCACTACTACAATTTTACAGAGTAGCAATATTTCAACCATGATGATATTTGAAAGTATTTCCAATACAGCATAACAGTGTTTCCATTGCATTGACACAATCTGCTACACTGTTGTCACATGCACTGGATGAAACTGGCATGTTTTTTAAGTTTAAAGAGAATTCTTTTTCCTCAGGTTTAAATTTGTAAGAAGTATATGAATGTATAAGTGTGGACTGGTGATCTGACCGGTCACCTTTAAGTTTTTGCTTTAGCTGTAACTTTTTTCAGCTCACGTAGATAGTCCTGTCTCCTGTGTAATATAAAAGTACAACTATTCCATGTTAGCAATCAATTAATAGGAGGTCGTTCACATTGCATGCATGATAAGAATACAATAAATGTTTCTTCAGTAGTTTTATATTAAATACAACACTGCATGACGCTACTGTCACTGCTTGACAAATCACATAAACAGCTCATTAACATTCGGTAGTGCAGTGTTTAAATTGCATCCATAATATAAAGAAAACTGGAAGAATAAAAAAAACTTGTTTTTAAAGCACTTTGAGTTACAGTGTCTATAAAAAGCACTGTATAAATGAAGTTTATTGTGCTGGAGATGGAGCTTGAGCTCTTGTGCGTCATTGGGTAGAAAAGGGACACGCATATAAGCAAGGAGACCTTACCTGCCTTTATTATCCAGTCTCACCACTGGTTGTCCTTGAGTGACGACTGTTCCCTTCTTTGGTACCCAGAGAGTTAAAGAGTGAGAGAGAGAGAGAAGACTCAAATCATCTGCACCCGTCGGACCTCTGACGACAAGTGTCGGAAATGTTTTCATGCTCCTCTGAGCATCGGTTTGTGTGCCAGACGATCAATGAGCTGTCAGCATCACAAAAACCGACCGATTGTCAGTTTTGATGCCATTCAGATCGCCAATGCTAGAATGAAGGGCTCCCACTCAGTCAAGAGGCACCGCATAACTATAGTAAGTGCTAATTACTCATTTTAATTAGGCTGATTAAATTTAGGATATGAGGAAAAGGCTATTAGTAATGAGTCTTTTGTAATTTGCGAAGCCATTCAGAGTCAGAGAGGAAGCAGATTTGTTGACACGGGAAGGTTTTAATGCATAAGTTGTGAGGATTTAGAGTATATTTGGGAAATGTTTAATCAGAACTACAGTGAATATTGTGATTGGCTCTTTAAAAGGTGTAAAAACCGACTGATTGCATTGTAGCACCTTGGCTGCATCAGATATTGACTGAAGCTGTTTTGATACATTTAAAGTGAAACTATGTTGAGATCTTATCAGCGATGATAATGTTTTTATGGGTTGCGATAGAGAAATATTACTCTGTGCTCTAGAATGTCCTAGATAAGCACATTTGTCCTAGAGGGAGAATTTAGGACACAGTCTTTTTTAAGGATCTGTCCTGGTCCTAAAAAAATTATTTTAAATGGTTTTGCTCTGCAAACTTCAGTTAATATAGTTTCAGACTTGACGCTTGATGTTTTTTAATGCAATCAATAATGCATTTAAAATGTAATGTCTTATTAGCCAAGGGAAAAAAACAGTACAGACTCAACATCTGCTTTTCTACAAATCAGACTGGACTTTAACCTGCTGTTTAGATGGCAAAATGTATCCTTATTTCATCTAATCAAGTTAACCAGTTTCTGTTTACTGTTGTAGTCTGCCGTTTTTAGTTACAAACAATATGTGCTATATTACTCAAAGCTTATGAATCATACATTACAATGTGGAACAATGCTCTCATAATACAATTTAAAATATGCTTTGTCGAGCTTCTTTCTTTGCATGTTAATGCTTTGCTTTTCTACTTTATTGGCTGGTTTAAAATTACTCTGTGTGATTTAAGATGTACTTTTTTGCTGTTACTTTTACTGTGTAATGTGACATTTCTAAGTGAAAAATATATATGTATATGAAGTTGGGGACTTAATTTAATCCACTGATAAGTAATTGATTAGATGCTACATACATTTGTGAGTTAGCTAATCATGAAGACTAGCGAAAAAAATATTCTTCGCAATAACATTGGCGAATTAAGACCAGAAGAATGTATTAACAAAGTAATTGGCTCAGGCTCATATATATATATATATATATATATATATATATATATTTTTTTTTTTTTTTTTTTTTTTTTTTTTCTTGAGCACCAAATCAGCATATTACAATGATTTCTGAAGGATCATGTGACACTAATCGCTATTCCACCTTCCGGCTGAACGGTTTTATGGTAAAGAATGGTTACGGTTATATTTCCACTTGAGCTTGGTTCGGTACGGCACAATTACAAACCGTTCTTGGTCTGGAATAGAATGCGCGTGTAGTGACAGGCTAAGTGTACATAGCAGGCTAAGTGTACAATTTGAGCAAACTAAAGTAAACAAAGTTAATCATAGAAATATCTGATCATCCTCCATAATGTGGTTTCTGTTTACATCTCATATCTCTGTAAACTCTTTGTATTACATTCCAAAGAGTTATCAGCTCCACTGTGGAAAATGAAATCATATCTATACCGGCTTGGCCGGATTGGCACGGAATGAAATAGTTTTGTTTAGTTTGGGCCGACTGTGGAAAAGCGGCCAATGCTTTGCCAGCATCGGGCATCCATCTGGAATAAATTACATTTTAAAATATATTAAAAGAGGTAACAATTATTTTAAATGGTAATAATTTCATCACAATATTATTGTATTTACTATTCTATTTTTTATCCAATAAATGCAGCCTTGGTGAACATAATAGTACTGTAGTATGATCCAAATTACACTGGTTCTGTAGTTTAAAGGAGTAGATCAACCCAAAATGAAACATTTGTGTTATTTACTAACCCTCATGTTGTTCCAAACCTGTCTTCTGTGGAGCATAATTGGTGATTTTTCAACTATTCCTTTATTTGTTGAGGAAAATAGATTAAGTAATACTCTGCATGACTAATGGTCATGTCTAGATGGAGTTTGAATGTCAAACTTAAAGGGTTAAATCACCCAAAAATGAAAATTCTGTCATTAATTACTCACCCTCATGACGTTCCAAACCCATAAGACTTTCGTTCTTCTTTGGAACACAAATGAAGATATTTTTGATGAAATCTGAGAGCTTTCTGTCCCTCCATTGACAGCTACACAACTACCACTTTATTGCTTCAAAAAGTAACACTAGAATGAACCTCATTGGTTCTTGTGGAAGCTCAAACGCGGTGCGTAACATGAGAATGAACCTCATTGGTTCTTGCTGAAGCTCAAACGCGGTGCGTAACACGAGAATGAACCTCATTGGTTCTTGCTGAAGCTCAAACGTGCTGCGTATCATGAGAATGATCCTCACTGGTTCTTGCAGAAGCTCAAACGTGCTGCGTAACACGAAAATGAACCTCATTGGTTCTTGAGGAAGCTCAAACGCGGTGCGTAACATGAGAATGAACCTCATTGGTTCTTGAGGAAGCTCAAACGCGGTGCGTAACACGAGAATGAACCTCATTGGTTCTTGAGGAAGCTCAAACGCGGTGCGTAACATGAGAATGAACCTCATTGGTTCTTGCTGAAGCTCAAACGCGGTGCGTAACATGAGAATGAACCTCATTGGTTCTTGCTGAAGCTCAAACGTGCTGCGTAACACGAGAATGAACCTCATTGGTTCTTGAGGAAGCTCAAACGTGCTGCGTAACACGAGAATGAACCTCATTGGTTCTTGCTGAAGCTCAAACGTGCTGCGTAACACGAGAATGAACCTCATTGGTTCTTGCTGAAGCTCAAACGTGCTGCGTAACATGAGAATGAACCTCATTGGTTCTTGAGGAAGCTCAAACGTGCTGCGTAACACGAGAATGAACCTCAGTGGTTCTCGCACGTCAAGCGGACATGCTTGAGCTTCCTTTTACCACAACTGATGTGTGAGTTGATGAATATTTACATGTAAATAAAAGCCTAAATTCAATCTGTTTATCATATAAAACGATCGAGTCTCTTAAGAAAATTTGGACTAAACTGCTCAGTTCATATGGATTAGTTTTATGATCTCTTTATGAACTTTTTGAAGCGTCAAAGTGGTAGTTGCGTAGCTGTCAATGGAGGGACAGAAAGCTCTCAGATTCCATCAAAAAGATTAAATTGTGTTCTGAAGATGAAAGAAAGTCTTACGGTTTTGGAACGACATGAAGGTGAGTAATTAATGACAGAATTTTCATTTTTAGGGGAACTATCCCTTTAAGTAATCTTGACCCAGATCTAGTTGTACTACCCAATTCTAATCACTAGAGCTCTTTTCATAGCATGACTCACAGTGATGCAGGCAACATCTTGTCGATCTGTCTCCTCTCAGGTATTGTTTCAGCCTTCAGCCACGTCATACCTCATTTCCTGCAGCCCATTTAGAGACCTTGTTCATTTTTCGTGCTGCGGTCTATTCATCTACATTGAATATTATTATTAAGATGTCTGATATAATTTAAGTCCCTTTGTTCCAGATGGACCGGCATTCTGCTTGAAAACGTATCATAGATGATTCCTCGCTGTGTGAGCCTATTGTGTCATCTCTGCCTTTTGTTTGCTCAGTGATGCTAACATGTTTAATAGATTTCTGCAACCATGTCCACTAATTATCATCGCTCATCAACCATTACAATTATTGATTCGGTAAGGTAGCTGGGTGTTTTTTTCTTTTGAGCAATGTCGTTTGACTCTCTCCACAGTTTGAGATTTTAACATCTTCTTCTAGTGGAGCCGAACTCACTATTTTACATTCTTATAACTTTACATTCGCTGTCAAACTTATAGTTGAATGGACTTGTCATTTATAGCTTCATGTTCACATAAAAAGTGATCTAGCAATGTTATACTAGTGTTAGTTATACTTGACGGGCAGGAAATATAGCTTGTCTTTAAAACAAAAACAATCATTTTATAAAAGCACCATTTCTGAAAGAATGCAGCTTCAGTGTTTTTCAGAGAAAGAGGAAGTCAAAGCAGAAATCCAGGATATCGTCTGACATTTTGTCCAGATTACTTTATTTACATGTCTCCCTTCCTATGAGGGGAAACTTTTTAGGCACCATACTGTAGCGCTAACAGATGTAGACTGGAACTCTTTGACTGGCACAGTTCACAGATTATATATCCTTGTTGGGAGGAAATGAAGATATTTCCCGTGGTGAAGCTCCTCTTTGAGGTTGTTGGGTTCAGAAATCTTCATGCAATCAGCATTTGACATTCCCTATGTTTCATTTGGCTGGCATTTAACGACTACCAAAACAAATGCAGTACACAGAGATCTCCAAAGTGATTCAAATTTTCATCTTAATAAAATCTTAATAATTTTAAACTTCTGAGAATTGATCTAATCTAAAACTGTTGGGCTCACCAAGGCTGCCTTTATTTGACCAGAATTAGCATAAAAACTGTGAAATATTACTACAATTTAAAATATTTTTTCTATTTGAATATATTTTAAAATGTAATGTATTCCTGTGATGCAAAGCTGAATTTTCAGCATCATTACTCCAGTCTTCAGTGTCACATGATCCTTCAGAAATCATTCTGATATGATGATTTGCTGCTAAAGAAACATTTCTCATTATCATCAATGTTGAAGACATGAAACTTTTAAACAGTGTATTTGTCTTTTAATAATAATCTTCTTTTTTTTTTTTTTATCTGTCTCCAGCCCACATCACACACAGATGGGCGGACTGAAGTGGCGTCCCGTCCCGGGCGGTCAGGGGCTCGCTGTCGGAACTCCATTGCCTCCTGTGCCGATGAGCAGCCACATATCGGCAACTACCGGCTCCTCAAAACCATCGGCAAGGGAAACTTTGCCAAGGTCAAATTGGCACGACACATTCTTACTGGACGAGAGGTGAGCTTTATGAAGATATGAATGGAGAAACTGGTTGGTTATACTAAAGGTCATGCGTTGTCACAGTAACACTTTACGTACTAGAGGCAATAGACATAATGCTTGAAAAATGCTTGAAGTCATGCTATTTTGTAAGAAAAGTCAAACCTGTTTTTACGTTAAAAATGCCACTATGAAAAAAATATATATATTATTTTATGTATATGTATTAAAATTATTATTTTTTATTTTTTTTGGGATGAAATATACGGAGCCCCGCACATGCCATGTGGATAAAAACAATGCCACGGATTAACAATTCAATCCCACGACTTACTAATACATCAGCATGTTTTACTAATTTGTTCCCTTGTTTTGAGTAAATCGTGCGCATGATATAAAAATGTATTTCCTTTTTTAGTAAATTGTGCGCACGATATAATGATTCGTTCCTTCATTTAATGAATTGTGGCCACGTTGAACTTCATTGGTTCTTGCAGAAGCTCAAAAGTGCTGCGTAACACGAGAATGAACCTCATTGGTTCTTGAGGAAGCTTACTTAATACTTAATACTTACTTAGCTTATTCATTCCCCCGTTTTAGTTAAATCAAAACGCGGGAACAAATTATTACAATGTGGCCAAGATTTACTAAATCGAGGAAACAAATTATTATACTGTGCACATGATTTAGTAATAGGAGGGAACAAATTATTATATCTTGTGCACAATTTACTTAAAGCGAGGGAACAAAATAGTAAATCGTGGCCAAGATTGACTAAAATGAGAGGAGAAATTCTTAATTCGTGGCCACGATATATATATACAGTATTTTTTTTTTTTTGCATGACCTGTGCATGGCTCCATAGAAATATGAGCTGGATTTGTTCCTGACTGCTTTTGTGGGATTCACTCTGATGTTGAGTTGAGCTGTAGCGATAAAACCATCAAAATTGATGCTCTTTTACTGGCGACTCGTCAGACCTCATTGAACAAGGCAGTAAAATGTATTTTCTTTCCCTTCTCTCTGTTTTTCCTGCAGGTGGCCATAAAAATAATTGATAAGACACAACTTAATCCTACCAGCCTTCAAAAGGTAAACATTTTAGGATTCTTGCTGAACTATAAAAATCCTGTCCCCTACATTCTCAGTCTCCCCTATCTTTCTCTCTTTTGCTGGTTTAAGGACAAGAGCGTGCAAGAATGGAATCCCTCCATTTGTCCTTGTAGAGCAAATTAAACATTAACCACATATGAAGATAGCATTGCTGTACTTCTTTGCAAGTTCGAGGGACAGCTGCCTTTGGAACACTGGGTTTTATTGCTTATTTTTATAAACATCATAGTTATCGTTTTGATTTGGCATTAGTTGACATGTTCATTTTCATCAGCACAAGATGCAGACCAAAATCAAAAGGACTTCTGTTCAGAGTGGTGCATGATGGGAGAGCAGCAGCTGATGGAGGAACCCTCAGTGGACTTGGATTTCAGAGGCAGCTAATAATAGCATAAGCCGAGAAACCAGAATGAGAGGCTCGAATAATAACTACACATTTGCAGAGCGCTTAGATGGGACACTTTGCTTAGCGTGAGTCTCTTGGACTTTGTTGGTTCTGATGTCATATTTGGTGCCAAAAAATTGTTTTTTTTTTCTCTGGATGGACCATATAGATCACATTGTCAGATTGAGGTCAACGTGAGGTGTTGATGTTCTCTTCCACTGGCTGCCCTTTTCCCTATAATTAGCTGGCACTTGTTTTTTCCAGGCCATTGATTTAGGCCGTTTTCCATTTGCGAGCCGATTGACAGTCCATGGCTCAGGTTGTGTCTCTGGAGGGGAGGCGATGATTAGTTTGGGACATAAGGGGCAAAGACTGGGTATGACCCAGTCCCAGTGCAACCCACTGCTACACTCAGTATTTCCAATTAAAAAAGCAGAGGTGTAACCCTGGCATCCTGGCCAAATTTGCCCATTGGCCTCTGTCCTTCATCATGGCCTCCTAATCATCCCCATATATAGAGAGCACTTATATACTGACTGGCTTCATCACAAACTTCCTTGTGAAACATTAAAGTAGACTAGTGTGATCAACAGTGCAATTTATTTTCATATTTAATATTTCCCAAATTATTCAAAAATATTCAAAAATAATGCTTTTTTTACTCGAAAAATGAGATGCTTACTCTCAGATAAATGAGGCCTATGATTAATCAGATGCAAATAGAAATATAAAACCAGTCCTAATTGAAAGAGAACAAATTAAAGGAACACGCTGACTTTTTGGGACTTTAGCTTATTCACCGTATCCTCCAGAGTTAGATAAATCCATACATACCCTTCTCATCTCCGTGCGTGCCGTAACTCTGTCTGACGCACCCACCGCTAGCCTAGCTTAGCACAAAGACTGGAGGTAAACAGCTCCAGCTAGCATACTGCTCCCAATAAGTGAGAAATAACGCCAACATTTTCCTATTTACATGTTGTGATTTGTATAGTCACAGCGTGTACAAATAACAAGGTCACATGAGACACAGCCATCTTCTAACCGTATACATACTGGTAACTATATTCTCAGAAGGCGAAGCACTGCTACTTGGGTGGAGGGATTTGCTCGCAGCACCTGAGAAGTCCTGTGGTGAGGAGCAGAGAGTTCACTCAGAATCACTCCGCCCAAGTAGCAGTGCTTCGCCTTCTGAGCACAAAGCACAACATGTAAATAGGAAAATGTTGGCGTTATTTTGTCACTTATTGGGAGCAGTATGCTAGCTGGAGCCGTTTACCTCCAGTCTTTGTGCTAAGCTAGGCTAGCGGTGGGTGTGTCAGACAGAGTTACAGCATGCACAGAGATGAAAAGGGTATGTATGGACTTATCTAACGCTGGGGGATACGGTGAATAAGCTAAAGTCCCAAAAAGTCGGCGTGTTCCTTTAACAAAAAAATTTAATCCAATAATGGGTGATGATATAGCATAACAAGTGATTAATAAGCTATTTTTTAATAGGCCGGTCATTTTTGACCAGGAACAAAAAAAGTGTTATGGGTTTTGAACACAACCTGAGGGTTAAATAAATAGTGGAACCGAAATTTAAGACAATATGGAATAGCAAATGGTTTACTAGATCATGTTTTCGTAAGTGGTTGGCTGAAACTGGTTTTTCAGTGTCTGATACTGATATATAGAGACCAGCTGATGGCATATAAGACCATTACATATGTGTGAAAATAATATTTGATTTTCACAAATTGGTCTCATTTGTATCAGTTAAATTATACTTTATATATTTATTTTCAAATTTATGACACATTTATTTAAAAATAATACGCTAATTTGTGGAAATAAACATTTATTTAACATGGCAATGCTTGAAAATTCACTAAAATGATTTTCAAATGAATGCAAAAGATGGGAACGATGCTAATTTTTCTCACTAATTTTAAATATGACTGATTTATACTACAGTTTTTTAAATAAATTAATACTTTTATTCAGCAAGGATGCAAAAACTGTGGAGAAGTTTATGATATTTCTATTTAATGATAAATGCTTCTTTCTATTCATCAAAGAATCTTGAAAGAAATTTATTGCGTTTTCCACAAAACACAATCGTTTTCAGCATTGATAATAAGAAATGTTTCCTGAGCAGCAAATCATCATATCAGAATGATTTCTGAAGGATCATGTGACACTGAAGACTGGAGTAATGATGCTGAAAATTCAGCTTTGCATCGCAGGAATGCATTTCAAATAAATTTCAAAGAGACTTCTTTCAAAACCCCAAACTTTTGAACAGTAGTGTACGTTTGAACCCGACGAGACTACAAGCAGTATGACTAATTTGGTCTAAATGCCTCGGTTAATGAAAATTCAAAAGTCAATTCTTTGGTGTCAAGGTTTTTTTTTTTTTATTGTTCCATCATAGAATAGTTTTTCATTTGTATTATTTCTCTCACCCTCTGCAAAGATGTTTGCCATCTCTGCTCATAACTCATGTCAGCGGGAGTGTTAAATGACTGTCCGTCCGTACTCCATAGTCCTGGGAGGGAGGCTGAGTCATCATTGCTGATTCAGACCCTGCAGCCGTAACTCACTTTCACTGCTTGACATTTCATAGCTCTGATATCTCATGTCTGATCTTTCGCATTATAACGGGGAAAGGGGATGTTGGAGTAATGGTAGTCTCAGCCTCAGATGTCATGCCTACAGACCTCCATGCATATGCATATTGCACACAAAATGGGGAACACTTTGGGAATTTCAAAGTCCTCATCTTATTGGTTGAATTCTACAGGATTTCCAGGAGACATCTGTGTCGCTTTCTTTTACGGTCCACCTGGAAACAAAGCCGTCGTGATGCCAAACCCTCTCATGGAAGAAGAAAACCGTCACGTTTACAACTGTGACAATGAGCACGTTTACATGCACACCAGTAAGCTGATAACTCAACAAAGCAAAAATCTGCTTATTGAAATAACCTGTTGTCCGGGTTTACATGCAAACCAATAACCAGGTTATTTCATTTGTTGTGTCGGTTGTGATGTTAAAGCATAAAAAATCGAAGAAGAGTATTGCAACATGTCAGCGAGAAACTTACAGCCCATATATTATCCTCTCATGCAGTTAATGATGCAGCATTTTGACTGTAGGCTCCCACTTCTTCTTCTGCTGCACGAGATGAGAGCACTTTTATCATTTTTTGGGTTAAGAAAGAGTCTGAGTTTGCGATGTATTTCCTCCACCTTTACTCCAGAGTCTTGATGCGCTTAAATCCACAGTAAGGACGCGTGCGTTCCTGTCACATATCACGACAGAAAGCAGGTTAATGCTTTTACATGCTGAGCAAAATCTTCGTAAAGGCCAAAAATGTAGCTGTGACGTTCGGTTTATGCTTAAGCCATTTATGACCTTACTCCGATAAAAGAAAACGGGTTAACGCGTTTACATGATCACATGCATTATCAGCTTATTATGCATAACCGAGTTAAGAATGTGCATGTAAACGCACTCAATGAGAGCTTATCAGGATCAACTAAACACTGGATTTTCAAAAGTATGTGAAATTCATGGCGCCATTGTTGCAGTAACGTTCTTGAATGAACAATTTGTTAGATGCATGCCGGTCTGTTATCGTAGGGACATTTTCATGTCTCTAAACATGACGCCGAACAAAATGAACTGTGATTGGTTGCTGCACATATCAGATGTCCTCTTGGACTGTCCTTGGCCAATGAAAGCTGCTATGGAGTCCAGACCTTCTGAATGTTGAAATGGGTTTTTTTTTCTTCTTAAAGCTGAATTCAGAAATTCTTCTAGTCAATTGTAGGTTTCTATCCCTATTCAGCATCAGGTGCAAAAACAACCTTTTATAATGGCCGTTTATCTGTGTATGGATCTTTGGCGGAGGTCTTGAGAGTTGTTTGTTGTGTAAGTGGATTGTTGTTTTCTTCTCTGGACTTGCTAATGAGACCCACATGTGGGAGTGAATGGGAAGTGATGACCCCGTTTAATATTGTCAGTAGTGGATGGTTGTCAGTACTGGACCGCCCCAGACAATGGTTTAGATGGCAGCGCTAAAATGTTTCTTTTTCTTTTTTTTTTTTTTTTTTTTTTTTTTTTTTTAGCTGACGCTTTTATCCAAAGCGACTTACAATTGCTATATATGTCAGAGGTCGCACGCCTCTGGAGCAACTAGGGGTTAAGTGTCTTGCTCAGGGACACATTGGTGTCTCACAGTGGATTCGAACCCGGGTCTCTCACACCAAAGGCAGGTGTCTTATCCATTGCGCCACACCACCCCAAAGAGGCTAAATGTCTGACCCATATTGCCGAAGTCCATAACAATCCTTGCACAAATAAAGAGGTTATTATCATATTTATGCTATAGAAAAGTTTACTAAAGGGATAGTTCACACCAAAATGAAAATTCAGTCATTGTATACTCATCCTCTTAAACCTGTGTGACTTTTGTTCTTCTGTGGAATACAAAAGAAGATATTTTGAGAAAAATGCCTCTGTCTTTTTTCATCCATACGATGAAAGTCAGTGTTTATGTTGTATTGGTCTTCAGTGTTCTTCAGAATATCTTCTTTTATGTTCCACAGAAGAAAGAAAGTCATACAGGTTTGGAACAACATGAGGATGAGTAAGTGAAGACAGAACTTTAAGTTTAGGGTGAACTTTATTAATTACTCACCCTCATGTCGTTCCAAACTGAAGCTCAAGGATGTTCACTTGACGTGTGAGAATCAGTGAGATTCATTTTAGTGTTACGCATCATGTTTGAGCTTCTGCAAAAGAACAAATGAGGTTTGTTCTCGCACGTCAAGCAGGTTCGGATCAAGCGGCAACCTCCCCGTCTCTCTCTTGAAACCAACACGGAAGTGAGTTAAACTGCAATTCATCGACTGGCCGCTTGAGGCTGGATGCAGAAGTGAGTCAAATCTGCATCTCCACCATGTTAAAATGCCCAACTTTACAGCAGAAAAAAACATGTTTACAGCCTGGTGCAAAAAGTGGCTTTGGTCTATACAGCTAATTTTGCCCTTCATGACAACTGTGAGGGGGGTGAATTTTTTTATAACTCATCCGTTTAAATTATATTAAGCCTTAAATTTCTGCATAATTGAGGGTGTCCACTTTTGAGTGACAGGTGGATTCCCGCTGCTGTGGTCATTAGTCATCATTAGCCGTTTGTCTGCTGTCTGTTAGCCGTCATGTTACCTCATTTCATCGTCTGACTGTAAAAATAAATAAATTCGGGAGTGACGCGCTGCCAAGATGGCGACGGTCGGCCACGCCCACTTTAGGCTTCAAAAACGGTCTTCAGAAACCTACGGGTGACGTCACGGACACTACGTCCATATTTTTTTACAGTCTATGGTTCGGATGAGCTTCTGTTTATGTTCACTGATGACTGTTTAAATGTGAATAAAAGATTGAACATATAAAGATTGAGTTTCTTCAGAAAATTTTGACTGAACAGCTCAATTCATATGGATTAGTTTTATGGTCTCTTTATGAACTTTTTGAAATGTCAGTGTCAGTTGCGTAGCTGTCAATGGAGGGACAGAAATCTCTCTATTAAAAATATTTTCACTTATGATCAGAAGATGAACGAAAGCATTTCGTGTTTGTAATGACATGAGGGTGAGTAATGACAGAATTAAAATTTTTACAGTGAATTAAAAAACTAACCCTTTATTTATGTTTTAGTTGATTTCAGGTGTTTTTAGCTGTTAATATATAGTTATTTGTGGCTTGTAGTTAATTTTTTTTTTGCTTTCAAGTAATCTCTATGCTAGTGTACTTCTAAACATTGACAAAATTACCTTTTATATGCGGTTAAAATGTATAGTCTTTCTCTTCTGGGACAATAAAGCAAAAATATCAATGATGTACCTTGAATTTGAGGGCATATAATTTTGTTTTATTAATTTATCTAGCATCCAATACCTTATTATTAGTATTATTATGTATAATAATAAATGTAAGCATTTTATTGGGGAGTGTACATATTTTCTAGCGTTTATTTACCATCTCATACCACACCACCAGTATTATTACTATTATATAGTATTTTTATTTATTTGTTTGTTTGTTAGGGTCTTTAAACCCCAATTTTAAAAAATGTTTGTATTTAGGATACTTGCAGTTATCTTTGCGGTTTATCGCTAAGCAAAAGCCACTCTAAGATCCTATTGCTGCTTACAGTGCAATTTTTTTTAAAAACATGCAATAAATACTAGATATAGAGGAAAATTGCTATGCTTAATACTGAGTCAGTTTTACACGTCTTGGAGCTGTATCATTTGGCACGCAGCTCTTTGCCATTAACCTTAATATTTAAATACAGCATCCACCCACACACCTCAGGCCCTCTCACAGACAATGACCACTTCTGTGCTTCCCAGAGCTTTTTCTTCTTCGTCTCTCACCGATGCCGTTTGTATTTGCGTTGGTGCGACCACTTACGCAACCGTAGAGAGTGGGAAGACAGCCTCTGGTGCTAGTTCCATCTCCTCGTTTAAAATTAACCTCTTTTTATGTACGAAAAACAGGTTGGAGTCAGCGATCGACAGGCGCTGCGATCGAGTCAAGGTTGAGAGCACGGAAGCACGCCGAGCACTCAATAGCTAAAAGAAGCGGGTGAACGTCATCATTGCGTGTTTTCAGACTGCGCATGTGGGTGTACGTGGGTGTCGATGTAAAGGAACTCGCACTCTTTCTTGCAGCTAGTGAATGAGGGACATCTGAGATCAGGGGATGTGAATGAAAATGGAATGAGTCACCATTTCTCTCCTCAGAGAAGACTTGAATCTGAAGTTCATTCTTGAGCGCATCGCTCTGATTTGGTCTACAGCAAAATCGTCCAGCACCTGCTCAAATGCGTTTATTTCTGGTTCAGCATCTCCTTTGTGTGTGGCCATGAGGAAAGGGCAGGCGGATTTCTTAAAGTACAGGCGCTCTTCTGGATGGGTCCTAGGGCTGCATGATTTATGAACATAAAATTGATGTAGCAATTAGGCTTAGTACAATTGTCAAATTGCGCAGGCTATATTTAAATTAAATAAATATATGCAAAATACTGTCAATTAACAAACAGTGTCGTGCTTCATTCTGAAACCAGCCGCACATACAATAGTCAACATTTGAAGTGGATCAAAAAAGTTCATCAAAGTTGTCCTAAGACAAGAACGGGTATTGAACGGGTAAAGGTTTTGATCCACTTCAAATGTTGACTACTATATTTTTATTTGCCACCAACCCATCAAAATAAAAGCTTGATGGTTTACTGTTAGAAAATGAAGACATGTATTAGTATTGTAATTTCACAGTGAAATAAATATTTTTTTATTTTACAGTAGTATTATCACAATTTTTTTTCCTCAATGTTTTTATTAAATAATCACAATCAAATCATATAATAATTATAGGCGCGTTCACTGCATGTCATAATTACGAGATTTCAACACGTGTAAGCTGGGGATTTTTTTTTGAGAACTCCTACTTGTACCATGTGACCACTGTACCACCTGATCACTGCAATTTCATTTAGGGCATTGATAGTGGTGCCATAGAAATACGTAATTCCCAGTACGAGGAGATTATGAACAGCTCAGAGTAGACGGTCACGTGTTGTCATCTCGAAATTGTGGTGATTATGACATGGCGTGAACGCAGAATATTATTATTTTGTAGTCATATTGAATTTGTCGAAAACAGTGGGAATGTGACCTATCAAAACTCTAGTGAAAAGAGTTTTTTTTTTTTTTTTTTAACTCTTCACTTTATGGTTACTTAAAAGGTTTGAGTTGTTTTTTGGAAAAAGTACCCAAGTATGAACCCCAACCTTAAATTGTTTAACCCTTCAAGGATTACCTTAAAGTAAAATTTATATTTCATAAAAAATATTTCATTTTTTATGCAGATGCACATCCCCAGAAAATCACCTCACTCTACAATGATTAATTTTTCAACTCATCTGGTGAAAATTCCTGGGGGGGTTTTCATATCGCAATAAATGTTTAAAAAAATAAATATAATTTTTCTCCGATATCGTGCATCCTTAATGGCAAAGCAAAGGTTCAGGAATGTTCAAAGCCACAAAACCTCTGCAGTCTGGCAGCGTTTTGCGGGCCTGTCTTCCCGCTGGCATTGACCTCATTTCGTGCTTGCATCATCCAGAAAGCAATGCATCTGTGCAGGTCCATTTGTTACTTGTCTGACTAATTATGTCTGGATTTGCCCTGAGATTTTGTAACATCTGGATTGGTTGTTATTCCTGTCCTCCTTCGGTTATCAACTGTAAATATGAATAAAGAAGCAAGATCACGTCAATTACTTTTTAAAGATGTAAAATGCACAAATGTGGTAGTAAAAAACCTCAAGCACAAAGGCAGGACTTTTTGGGTCGCTCCGCTAGCCAGACATGCAAATCTTCAAGTTGCTTCTTTGTTCTTTTTTATCTCAAGTTTTGCCAACTGGACTTCGATAATGGACTTCCCATTTCCTGTTTTTATTCCATCAACCAGATTTGACTTTTTATTGTGAATTTCTCTGGTGTGCCTTCCTCTAACAGCAACACTTAGAAATTGTATTTAAGCAATTCTCACTGCATTTCTTTAAAAAACAAATCAAATCCAAAAGAATGAAGTACACAGGAAAGCTCGGGAGTCTTTGTGCTGCATGGTTTAAGTATCAGATATTAATAGCACAGTACTGTGTGATTTCCATATACAATGGTACATGTTGAATTTCACCATTATATTTTTCCTATTTTTAGGACCATTTTCTTTGTAACATTTTCATCTTATAATTAAGTAAATTTTCCTCCAAAACTTTACTTTACTGTAATTTAACGCCATACCAGCTAAAACAATATAAAAAAGTGAAAAATGTAAATAATAATAATAATAATAATAATAAACAATAATAAAGTAAAAAAAAAATAAAAAAAACTACAAAAAGGGTTTAAAAAATAATAAAAATCTGGTCTCGTTTCATTAAAAATCTTAGTCCTAAAGGCTTCAAGACATAACAGTCCATGAAATATGTGTAAATAACGGTAAAATTGCACAATCACATACATGCACACATCCAGAGCATATGTTGTTGCATGATACTCACATCCAGACTATAAGCTCCTATCTTAGAAATAACTACAAATTTCTCTCCCGCCCATATGCATTGCATGCATGTAATGTCTTATGTTGTTAACTTCAAATGTGGTTTTAAAAAATGTATCTTATCTAAATAGTAAGCATCATAGACAGTAACTCAAATGCGTGTGAGCAAGTGGAGTTCCAGGAAACACGACCTGTGCACTGTAAGGTCTGGCTGGCATCTAATAAAAATTTTCCACTGAGTGAGAGGCAGATATGAAGAAAATATTCCATCCTCGACACACAAACTGAACAAAAACAAAAAGAGGATAAACAGATAATAGAGAAGAAGAGAGCTTTCAGCCCATCTGGGTGGTGTTGCACCGGATAGGATGTGATGTGACCGACCCCTGCATAATCCTGACACCTTTGCCCCTTTTCTCTTCAAACAAGGGTAGACCTGATGATTAAACCAATTAGGAATGTTGCTTTAAATGCATTCAGGCCATCCCGGTGTGTGTGTGTGTGTAGCGTCCTAATGTGACTTCAACATATCCCTTACTGACTCACGGGATTAAACTTTTGGTTATTTGGGATTAATTTTATGCAAAAATTTCTGTGAAACAAGCATCTAAGCAATTTTTAAAAATATTATAGACAATCAGCCATTATGTAAATTTTTTTTTTTTTTTTTTTTTTTTGCAGAAATTAATACTTTTAATTCAGCAAGGATGCATTAAATTGGTCAAAAAGTGACCGTAAACATTCATAATGTTACAAAATATTTCTATTTCAAAGAAAAGCTGTTCTTTTAAACTGTATATTCATCAAAGAATAATGAAAATGTGACACAGCAGTGTACATATTTAAGAGATTCATAATTATTTAAAGAATTATTTGAACTAGTAAATAATTACTAGTACCTGTAGTTCAACTAGCTCTACTAGAACCACTAATAGTATTTTTTTTTAACCCAGAATGTTGGCAAATAGGTCATTATCTTGAAGCTTTAGTTACGGTATTGGAGGATAGTTTGGAGAAGCATTGTGAAAAGATTCATATACTGCATGAGATTAGATTTCCCTAGAATTAACTGAAAAACAGTTGATAATTTGCGCCTTCTTTTTTACCAAGGTTGTGCGAGGGGAAAACACATTCTCGTTTGATTCAGACAGGATTACCACAAAGTTTGTCTGGGAAACTCAAATTTACCTAATTCCGTCATGGCAAGTGAGTCGTGTCCAATTGGAGCTAAAGCTATGTCACATTGTTAACCGAAATTGTGGCTTTCCTCAATTGATTGACACATTTGAACGCTTTCAAAGTCATTTTATACTGTACATTGTTATAAAACTATGCTTGGGCGTACAGTTTTTCTTTGCAATGTGCCTTTCATTTCAGCTTGGACGTTTAGTGTCTTTGATATTTGTTTAGATTCAGGTTGTTGTTTCGGCTGGTATTTAGTCTATCTTTTGGTTATTTCCGTCTTGTCTTGTGTGTGCGTCTGGCACAGTGAATGACTTGTGAACAGTTGGCTGTGATCAAAGCTGATTCTCCAGCAACTCAACATCTAAACCTAGAAGCTCTCCATAGTTTTGAACAAAGGAACATCTAAATATTTAGATCTTGAAGTTTCTATTTTGAGTCCCTGAAGTTTTTTATTTTTTATTCTAGCATGTCTGCATTTGCTGTCATAATAACCGCCTAATGTAATTATTCACCTTTCTCTGTCTAATACGCTCTTTGTTGTTAAAAAAGTGAGATAGAGAGAGAGCGAGATTGTGACAGCTACTAAAAACTTTTGTGCTTTCTTAGAGAACAAATTTAGACTTGTCATTGTATTTAGTGGTGTGCTAAGGCAGGAATCATTGTTAACAATGACAGCAAACCCCTAAACCTAAATATTAAAGGGACAGAAAAAAATGACAATTCTGTCATTTACTCATCCTCATGTTGTTACAAGCGTGAAAAGTGGAGGATTGTGCTGGTCACTCGCTGCATCATTAAAGTGGTTCATAATCATGCAATGGCTTTGTGTGGGAAACCTGAGAGTCTTCTCGTCAAATGTTATGTCTTTTTTTAAGCTTGAATGCCTCAGTCCCATTTATTTCTCATAAAAGAGCAACCAGTTCAGTTTAAAATTCTTGTTTTGTGTTCCACAGAGGGGAAAAAAGTCACATACAGTACATGAGGTGAGTAAGACCCTGTTTCCACCTGGTATTAAAAGGTTAGTTCACCCAAAACTGAAATATTCTGTCATTATTTACTCGCCCTCATGTTGTTTCTTTCTTCTGCTGAACACAAAAGAAGATATTCTGAAGAATGTCGGTTACCAAACAGTTGATGTGGCCCATTGACTTCCATAGTATTTATTTTTCCAACGGTAGTGTATGTACTAAAAAAAAAAAGTACATTAGCAACCGCAAAACAACGTCCTGGCAACCGCTCAGAACAAGCATCACTCACATTACCTTAAGAAAAATATACAATGTAATTATTGCATCTTTTTCTTTTATGGCTCTTTTCGTGCTTTCTAAAAGATCCTAAAACAGGCACTTAATGAAGCGCTAAAATGTAATCAGGAATACGCCATGACAACCAAGCCCGCATTCTGTTTTTGCCGCCAAGCATTCTAACTATTTTCATGAGCCATTTGAGAGCGTTTCATGTTTTCAGAAGTGGAGCGGTATCTGCTGTTTGCATGCACCTTAAACGGGGAAATGAGCCATGGAGGAAGTTAAAGACACAAACACGTTAACATACTGGCGAGGAAAAGTGGGCTCTTGTCCAATTAGGCCAGCCGAGAGATTCCTCTGAGCGAATCTTCTAATGTTCAGTAATTGTGTTCATTCACCCTTTAGTGCGTCCAAACTGGTTTTATATTACTTTTTCAGTTCCCCCCCTGAAAAAGTGGGAAGCTCTTTATAACTTGCCCCAATAACCTGGATGATGGCAGCCTGGAGTTATCAAAGGAGGAAAAGAAAATGTCTTTTAGGAAATAAATATCACCCTGGCGATTGAGTGAGCGCTTAAAGTTGCCTCATATCCTTCATCTGTGGATTTATTTTCTCTACCTAAATGTGTCTGTGTCCCACTTTCACATTATCCTTTTCTAAAATGTCCAAAAGTCATCCGAATTAGGTGGACAATGTTTTCCCTTCTGCCCGAGAAGGAACTAAATGAGCTTTTGAGATCTGAATGTTGACTAAAGTGGGAAATATAGTTTGAGTCATATGTTTGTGTGTTATGTAGCACGTGTATTGAGCTTGACTTCCTGTTGTGGTTTTTGGTTTAGGGCCATTCTCTTTGAAAGATCATAAAGTCAAAGAGAGATGGTTCCTTTTATTAAAGTAAGCAAAATTGGGTTTTATGTATTGTTTATCTTGAAGGGGTTTCAAAAATGCAAGGCATGAAATGGCCCTTTTAATATTGCGTGTTTGTTCTTGTGTAGAGTTGCATAATGAGTTATTGTACATTATCTGTCCATTATAGGTTCTGACACTTTACTCTTGAATCACTCTCTACTTTGTAGTCAGTGTGTGTGTGTATATATATATATATATATATATATATATATATATATATATATATATATATATATATATATATATATATATACAGTATTGTTGAGATTTTTGACTAACACATGGATTTGTTGTGGCGTGAGGGGAACTAAAATAGTGTTTAAAATGTTTGTTCAAATTTTGCTTTATTTACCAGTATTTTACATTATTTCTGAATGGATTAATAAAATGCGACTTACACGAGAGTTGTTTTTTTCTCCAAAAAAAGCAGTTTATATGTGTAGCGGGTTTTTTTTATTTTATTTTTTTTAACCATGCAGCAAACGTTTTAAAATGTCTTGAAAATGACTTTATTTGGGCTGTCACGGTTCTTCGATTAAATTGAGAGTACTCGATTTAAATGGCAGCACGGCAAAATACCTGAAATGGTGCATTCCACAGACGAGAATCCATGAATTGCATTATTAGACCGTTTTCTAAGGATGCACGATATATTAAAACCATTTAAAAACTATATTGTGAATTCACAAAGGCTGAGATTCAGATAGATAGATAGATAGATAGATAGATAGATAGCTAGCTAGCTAGCTCCATGTCTGCATATGCTGTGAGTTTGGGTTGCTTATGACATTCATCTGGGAACGTAATGTGTGCCATTTCATCAGATTTGTAAGGTAAATCTTTTATAAACCTACACCAACACAGGAGAATACATCAATATGTTTCTAAAGATGCAAACTGTTAATCGCCATTTCAAAATAAAAGTTTAACCCCTCACTCTGAGTTTGCATATTTTGATGTCCACATATTCTTGTTCAAGAAATTACAGTGGCTGTAGCATTTCTATCTTAAGTAGCCAAAGTATTAAAGATTAAGTAAACCTTTAAATTAAATGTCATTTGGCCAGTATTAAACAAGGATTTGATCTGCTAAAGCAACAGACAGTTGGCACCCTCGTCAGGCATTTGTTTATACATAAGATAATTGTTGCCATTATGTATTTTAAGTGTTGTTCTATAAAACTATATGATTACTTTCTTTTGATACTTTATTTGAACCAAATTGTATAGCCTCATTGTTATAATGCATTTTAAATCATTTTAAAGGCTTAGGTCATTGCTCTTTAGATTTTTATTACCACAAAAAATATCCGATTACTCGATCGTCAAAGTAATCGATCGATTACCAAAATAATTGTTAGTGACAGCCGTAGACTTTATAAAATGACTTAAATTACTTTTTTAAACCGCTTAACTGATAGTATTAATTGGTCAAAATTCTTACTGTCAGTTAACCAGTTGATTATGAGCATCCCTGTGAACCGCTCATCGATATTACCACAGCAGCTTGTGTATTTGTGGTGGTAAAAACTGTGTGTGCAGCGTGGACAGCCCTTCTCTTTCTAGGTCAGTACAAATGAGTACATCTCTGTGAGGGAGTTCCTGTTTATGAGATGTGCTGAGAGAGGAGGGGAGTGTGGGGTGATTGTTGAGGGACCGCTGAAGTGTTTCCTGTTTCTCCACTGCTATCCAGAGTGGCCAGCGTGCGATTGGTGTTTGTACAGTGGTGGGCGGGGCTATTTTACTAACCTCAGGAAATTAGCTTGCATTTTTGCTTTTCCTTCACAGGCCCATCTTCACAGCATCCACATTTTTAAATGATAGTGTATATGTATTTTTAGTTATTTTTATTTTTGTAACCTCAAATTGTTTTCTGGAGAAACCTACCTGGCTAAAAATAGCTTATTTTTGCAAGCTCCTATCTCATTGTTTTAGATGTTTACCAGTGACTGGTTCTTTGTGGGAACTAAAAGCATGAATTGGGCTTGTAATTGTTCCTGTCTGCCGTCTTTGAAGTCACAGCTCAGTCGAGTTTAGTATTGTGCACGTTCCATCAGCCAATCACACGTTGTCATAATATAATTTTCTGCATCTCCAGAGCGATTAGTCACGTGGCATTTACGGCTCAGGTGATTAATTACTTTAAGTACTTCAGTTGCTCTTATGGTTGGAAAATTCCTTACGGATATTATTTGATAACTAATTGCACTAGTGAATTCTATTGAAAGGCCTACATTTAATTCTCAAAACCTGATTATGCAAATCTGTTTGGCTTTTAAGCGAATAGAACAGCACCGACAAAAACCTCTTCCTGTCACTTCAGAAGCTCTGAGTAGAGATGAGCTGTTTTCTGTGGTTTCCCAAACTAGCCTGTGTGTGCTTATAAGACTCGACATACATCTGTGGCCCTTTTCATTGGTTCTTATTGTTCGTAATTTAACATGCACTGTAAACTTTCGTTTTCAAAGTTGTAAATAAAACAGATTATACAAGAAAATACTATTTCACTTTCTCAAACTTGTTAATAAAACCAAGATTATCAGAGTACATTTGACAAGAAAATGCTATTTCAGACAAAATTGAATGCTTAATTCAATGTAATAATTTGTTATAATTTACTAGCAAAAGCAGTGAAAATCCTGCACCAAATTTATTCAGTGTACTGAGTGAAACAGGATATTCATTGAGGAAAAAAATGTAGGGCGGGAATTGATTGGATCATGAAAAGTGGGCCAGACCTGAATGAGTTAAGTCTTTTGGTTACTCCTGAGATTCCTAGATGGCATCAACCAATGATCCAAGTCATTTAACCTACCAACCCGACTCATTCTGCCTCCTCATGACTGTGTCTGATGAATTGACAACATTCATGCAACTTTATCTTGGTTTTTTTCCCAGGCGTAGAACCAATGGCAAAAGCAGAGGGTCTTCAATGATTGCAAAGAGGAGCGTCATCACTTTGTGAAACTAGTGAATTATTCAGCAAGGGCTGTTGTTTTTTTCCCACAGAACACCATTGAGAGTATTCATTGTGAGAAACAGGAAGTAGCTGCCACTTCAGGGCATGTGAAAACCACACGTTTTAGAGATGCGCATATGGACAAAAGTGCATGCTGCAATTGTGCTTTAATGGCACAATAATGAACATGTGCACGGTAATGCACATGCATGGGAGCGCTTATCAAAAATACTGCGCTGATTGCTTGTAGGATGTGTTACAGATAAGATTGCATCTATTTACAAAAGTGCATGTTTCGTAGAGAAAGCTTTTCTCTGCAGGCAGTCTCAGTGCAGCTTCACACCTACACACTATACACACCCAACATCAAGCACTTGATGTTGAAGAGCATGGCATCTGCACCATGTGTTATTTACAGGAGAACATTCAGTCAATCTAGAATTTGATGAAGTAGACGGGTAGGTTATCTCCTTCATCTCATTCCAAACCTACTGGTCATTTTTCCCCATTTGATTGTAATTTATGAGGGACTGGAGCTGTCAAGCTTCAAAAATGATGCATAATAGAAGTCTGAACAAATCATTCTTCGGTCACACTTTAGATTAGGGTCCAATTCCCACTATTAACTACAACTTTTGTCTAAATAAACTCCTAATTACTGCTTATTAATAGTTAGTAAGGTAGTTGTTTAGTTTAGGTATTGGGTAGGAATAAGGAATGTAGAATATGTTAATGCAGAATAAGGAATTAATATAATATGCTCGCTAATAATAAGCATCTAGTTAATAGTGAGAATTGGACCCTAAACTAAACTATTACGCATTCTTCTAATCTAGTCTTATCTGATTGATACAAACACTTTATTTATTTAACCGTTATTTTATTAAGTTTTAAGTTTTATAATGCGTTAAAATTTAGGTAATTATTTATTGAAATCAAACCGCTCTTCTAGTCTGATCTGATTGATACTACACATACACTTTAATTATTCTATTTTATTACAGTGTTTTATTATTTTCACAAGTTGAAATTTAAGTCCTTATTTATTAAAAACAAATTGCTTTATTTTGATCAAATTGATACTACACATGCTACATTGTATTTATTTATTTATTAAGCTGTTATTGTATTAAGTTTTATTATTTTCATAAGTTAAAATTTAGATGATTATTCACTGAGAATTTTTTTTTTCTCAAGTTTGATATAATTGATACTACACATACACTACATTCTATTTAATTTATTTAACAATTATTATTGTTTTATTATTATTTTCATAAGTTGAAATTTAAGGGTTAGGGTTTGTGACAAACTTTGATTATGTTTTGTATCTTATTGTAATCTCTACTGTTATTTGTGTGTTTAAGTAGATCATAACATATACTAAAGTCATTTTAATTATTAAATTTTTTTTTAGAGTGTAGTTTAAACTAATTCGGTTGCATGATCCAAACGTTTTGACTCATTTTGCAGGATTTAAAAAAATAGTGCCGTGAATCATTTTTAATTATCAGTTCATTTTTATTGTAAGTTAATGATTCTTATTTCATATTTTTCTCCTATAACGCCTAAATGTGTCATCAATGAGTGTTTGTTTTACACTCCCAGCCAGCAATGTGCTGTGTTGACATCTAAACAGGATGCTCTGGGTGGCCGTCCACAGTTTGTCATTCCCATGTCTGATGATGACTCATCACTTACATATGGTGATGTTAAACAGCTGATGTTCCACCTCTAGACGCTCGACATGCCCATCTCCGTCTGGATGGCTTCCGCTCATTAGCGGAGACCTCGCTCTCTTTAATTAGCGTTCTGTAATGTGTGGCTGCGGGCTGAAACGACTTCTGTGTGCTCTTTTCTAGACCATGTGCTTCCAGCATCTCGCTCTCTGAGAGGAAAAGCCCCAGACCGTGGTCTGTGTAATCTGTTTTGCCAGTTTAAACACCATCAGCCTGTTATCAGGGCCCGATTATCACGGAACCACCGGGGAGTGTTTTTATGCTTTGGTAGAATCAGTGTTTCTTACTAAATTCTGCATATAAATGTATAATATAATTGATATAATATAAAAACAATATTATTTTTGTGCGCAATTTTATTAAATTTTTTGCTGCTTTAATGTTTTTAAAGGGGTCATATAATGCCATTTTTGTACAAGCTAATATGATTCTTTATGGTCTAAATTAAAAGTTTGTAATATACTTTAATTAAAAATTCTCATTAGTATTGTAAGAAAACACTCATTTTACCTGGTCAAAAACAGCTCTGTTTTCAGCACGCCGGTTAAGTGCATGTGTCTTTAAATGATAATGAGCTTTGCTCACCCCGCCCCTCTGTTCTGTGCGTACACAGTTTTAATAGCACAATAACCATAACGTGTTGTTCATTATAAACGTGGGATTATGAATTATATTGAGAACGTCGTACATAGAAAACATGCCGTAATGTCCCCTGAATGTAAACCTTAGCCGCATTCATCGTGAAGCGTGCTAGCGATTTGCAAAGATTCATATAAATATTAATATAAATGTTAATAAAACGTTACACTCACTTCTTCTTCTGGAGGTGCGGCAGGAACACGAATAGTTGGTACTGATCCTTTTTTCAGGAGCAGCCTCTTAGCAAAACCGGCTTTATACTGACCTTCGTTTATAAAGCAGTCTGATGTGTGAAATGGTTCGCGCAAACATGAAAGCATTGACGTTGATCGTGGGGAATATTCCCTTCGAAAACAAAACTCAGCAACTGCGTCTTCAGCGGTTCGGATTTAGGAACATTAAAATGACTGCTGTGTTCCTTATTACACCCAAGAACAGAACACCACAATCGCTTAGACGCCATTCAGCTCATAGACAGTGCTCCAGCGTACCAACAATGACCGCGCCGGTCCTCGCGGACTATGATTGACAGCTCGCTCACGAGCGAGGGCGGGTCTGTGTTGAAACGCTGCTGTCAATCAACAATCGTGGGAGGGGCATCGATTTTGTGACGTCACAAAATCGAACGGCTTGATTTGAGATGGGGGAAAACATATAAGAAGATTTTTTTTTTAAAAACACTGGATGGATTTTTATCATTTTATGATGGTTGTGTACAGGCACTGCCAACACACATTTCAGTACAATCAACTTGTAAAAGTGCATGTACCAAGATTTAGTTTTTATTAATGAAATTGAATATTTCAATATTGTCATATAAACAACCAGCCAGTATTAATACTATTCACAAATCTTAAATGCACAAATTAATTCTTGTGTTATTTTGAGTCCGACGAATTTGAATTCAGTCAAATTTAGTGAGTTCATTCAGGAAAAGATTAGTCTGTCTAATTTGAACAGAAACTGATGAGTTTGTGAATCTTTATGACTAGAATAGTTCACCCAAAAAAACCTAAAAATGATCCCATAATTTACTCACCTTTAAGCCATCTTAGGTGTATATGACTTTCTTCTTTCAGCCGAACACAATCGGAGAGTAACATTAAATGATGTCTTTGCCCTTCCCAGCTTTATAATGGCATTGAATAGAGCTAGAGTTTTTGAAGCTACAAAAAGCCCATCCATCCATCCATCATAAAAGTAATCCATACGACTTCAGTGGGTTAATAAAGGCCTTCTGAAGCGAAGCGATGGTATTCATCAGGCTGATTCAAACCAATAACTCACGAACTCATGGTTCATTTCAACATCCGGCACATGAATTGTAACACTACATTTTCTGTATGGCTGTTTTGAGATGGCGAAGACATTGTAATGTGTTACAGATGAGTTATGCTGCCTGCCTTTACTTTTTTTATCTCGTCACTTTCAGTGAAGCCTGCATATTTGGGTAAAATATGATTTCTTTTGCTATGGCGCTGTAAATTCAGCAGCAGCAAATAAAGCGGAGCTATCTGTGTGGAAAATAAACTGCACACAATGGCTGTACGAACAGATTGTGTTACCGCTTTTCATGTTTAAAGTCACAGGCTGTGTATACTGCTAAATTGAGTCTTTTACACTCTAGCCTGTTGAAATGAGATGCCATCATTTAGATCTGGCGCGCTTGGGGCGGCTACTGTACTACAGCTCTGGGGTTCATCGGCCGCATACGTCCACTTTGATGTCAGCTCAGTTTATTCTAGAGTGCCTGACCGTGTCCACATGTTCTGATGTGTGAGAAAGCATGTTTAAAGTGTTTGTACTAGTGCTTTAGTATAGATTGCGTGGGTTTAGTACATTGATGGCTGACTAAGGGCTTAATTAGCCCTGCACTCAGAGGCTCGTATTGATTTTTGCTAGTTTCTTCTTGTGCAGTGACTACTGACTATTGAACTCTGTGAAATGGACACAAAACATTTTGTACCTTTCACTCTTTCTCATGCTTTTAGTGTTTTTGTATGTTACCGCACGCGTCAGAGTGACGTACGCACTGGACCATTGAAAATTGATGCATGTTTTGAGGGTGAAAGAGTCCGGAGACTGGAGTGAACAGATATATGGTGAGAGAGAAAGATTGAACAGGAATAGAAATACAATTCTCAATCAATTCTGAATGGTGCACAAGCCTTGCCGCTCAGGGAGCCTCAACAAACTCCCAAAGTGGCCTCAAGATGGCTTAAAATAAGACAAAACAAGCATTAAAATAAGTTAAAACAGCTTAAAATCAAGATATTACTTAGTATTTGATTATGTTTATAACAAAACAAAAAAAAGAAAAAATTATTGGATAGGCCTTCAAATATTATTGTGGACAATGGGTATGGAAAATTGAATGGGAATGGTATAGGTGAGAATGTAAAACAGTTATATTGTGAAATGTCACATGATCCTTCAGAAATCATTCTAAAATTCTGATTTGGTTCTCAAGAAAGTTTTGCTTAATATTTTTGTGGAAACCCTGTTACATTTTTTTCAAGATTCTCTGATTAATAGAAAGCTCAAAATAACACCATTTATTTGAAATAGAAAACTGTTATATTATAAAATATAAATAAATATATAATTATAAATAAAATATTTTGTGTCACTTTTGATCATTTGAATGCGTCTTTGCTGAATGAATGTATTAATTTCTTAAAAAAAAAAAAAATCTTTCGGACCTTCAACTTTTGAAAGATATTATGCATCGCCCTAGAATTGTGACTGAGTTTTGCACACCACTTATGTTTTCATCAGTAAATGTAAATATCCAGCTCATCCTCTAATTGTTCTTATTCTGCCTTCTTTTGCAGCTCTTCAGGGAAGTAAGAATAATGAAGATTCTAAATCATCCAAATATTGGTAAGTTGTCCTACAGTAATCTGTTTTTAGAAGCTCTCTGTGGAGATGTTTGGGAATGCGGCACACAAAGCGGACTGTAGTGGAGGCCTCTCTAATCCCCTGTGCAGGAACTCCCTCTGCTTTTCCCAGAGCCGCCACACCGCTCCTATTCAGACGGCCCGACCGGCTCCTCCCGGCAGCACAAAAGCACTCCTGTATGCCTCTGTGTGTTCCATTGTTGAGCATCCATCATCTGACGGCCTGCACATGCCTCATCTCCCCCACCCCCACCCCACCCCCCGTCTCATGATGTCATCTCTGTGTGGCCCCTCTCTCGCCCCAATACCTTTATCAGCCCTCAGCGACCCCCATCTGCCATTTCCGGACATGAGCAGGTGTTTGTGTCGAATCGTGAGAGACCCTTGTTTCCTATTATAATATGCAGTTTTAGTTCTGAATGCTCACTGGTCAGCGATGACATGAAACTTAAGCGTAAGGGACTGAATCATATAGGACCAACAGTTTGGTGGCCGGTAAGAATACAATATGCATTAAATTAATTAAAAATGATGTTATAGGACAATTACATTTCAAATAAATGCTGTTCTTTTGAGCTTTCTGTTCAGGAAAGATTGCTGAATGCAGCCACGATTTCCACAAAATATTAAGCACCACAACCGTTTTCAACATTGATGATAATACGAAATGTTTCTTGAGCATCAAATCATCATATTTGAATGATTTATGAAGGATCATGTGATACTGAAGACTGGAGTAATGATGCTGAATATTCAGCTTTGTCAACGCTGGAATAAATTACATCTTAAAATATATTAAAATAGAAAAGTTATTTTATTTCACAATATTACTGTTTTATGATATTAATAAATTGCTTTTGTGAGCATAAGAGACTGAAAGAAAACATCTTACCGACCCCATACATTTGAACGATGTGTATAAATACTCATTTATAATGTTTGACTAAAATAGTAAGCGTGATATTATAAAGACATGTTGTTAAATTAAATATGCAAAGTGGCTTTTCTTTTGCCACTATATTTTATACAAATCAAAATATGATCTAAAAAAATGTTTACTTTTATTCCATTAATGGCATAACTTTTATTTACTTAGAATTAGAAATAATTTTGTCGCAAAACAGATCAGAATAATCAGAATCAGAATTTTTGCAGATCAGAATAATTGCAGCACCCCATTTGAAAACCCCTGTTCTAGAGCAGGAATTTGCTTAATTATAAAACGGTGACCACATGATATATATTCCTGATAACATATATAAGGAATATATGTAAATATTTTGTAAATATTTACAAAAATAAATAAATTGCTTTGTAAATTTCAGGTCAGAGTTCACCCAAAATGGTTTGGTATTGCATTGGACAACAAACATTTTAAGGCCCCGATATACTCACGGCGAAGTTCTTTTTCGTTCTTCACTTAGGGGTAAAACGAAGTTCAAAATAATTGTATTCATCCGTGCCGAGGTACCCTGGTAATCCAGAGTTCTCGCGAGAGCACAAGTTGAATTTGCTCAGCGAGTTACTCTGGCGTCGAGTAATGATGCTCATTAAATATGCCCCTCTATCTGAGCTGCACCAATCACATCGGGTTATCTGATATAGGCGGGCCAGAGGCGAGATGACGACAGCGCTGTGACGTCGAAGTCATTAGTAAACATTGCAAGATGGCTATGGATGAACACCAGTTGTTTGAAACGCCTTTGGCCGCTACAATGAACGAGTTAGACTTTTTATCTAAAAGAGGAACAGAAGACGGCGCTCGAATCGTTCCTTTGCAAGAAGGGCGTTTTTGCTGTTTTGCCGACCGGATACGGTAAGAGTCTAATCTACCAGTTAGCTCCACTGGAAGCTAAGCGATAACTTGTTGTGATTGGTCGTAGTGTTATCCAATTGCGTGCAGTGAGATTTTCAAATGCATGCTTGGCGCCGCCCCTCGAGCTGGCCGATTTTCATTAGTCGACGTCTTCATTAGTCTTTCAGATTTAGGTCTGGATTTCCAGGCTAGTGCCGAGGCACAACCCACGGAAAGTTGATAATTCTGCGAATAACTGCAATTGCAGATTTCGAACAGAGATTGCGACAAAGAGGAAAAACTACGGACTGCAGCTTTAAAATCAAGCAGCTTTACCGTATTTAACATGAAAAATAGTGTCTCGTTTCATCAGAAGTACAACTTCATTTTCTACTATAAATCTGCTCTCCAGTGTGTTCATGGTTTCACTCGTAGACGTCTGACCTCAATGGACTGAACAGGAGAAATTAACCGGAAAATATTTCCACGTGACAGAAGGCGGAGCCTCAGAGCCACACCTAACTATTACATAATCACGGACCAATGGTAGTACAAAGGAGTTTACCAGCCGAAACAAACTTTTCCAGAAAGTTTGCTTTGCAAGCTGTTTCGAACTCGCAAAACGAACACCAAATTGAACTTCTTTTCTGCCTGATTTAGTTCAAAACCAGCTAGTTCTGATTCAGTTTGAAGTGTATCAGGGCCTTTAGTATACCTTGCGTTTACAGTTATGTATTTGCAGGAACTCTTCTTTCGCTGTGACTTCACAAAACATACAAATCACTTTTTTAGATCATGTTTGATTGATTTGAAAATCTATTGAGATTTCAAAATCTATTGTGTTTGTGAGAATGGAAGAACTTTGTTTGGCAACACATTCGATGAGATCTATCTCAAAAAGCAGTATTTAACTAAATATTTATTTCAAATAGTTTCTTTCAACCACTTCACTGCAACAAACCATCCAAACGACCTGATCTGCTAAAATGAATCCGATTCCCAGCGCGATTGTTTTCTGGATGTCTGTACTGCGTTCGTTTGTGTTGCGTTATGCGTGTCTGTTCCATTGTCAGTGACATTATGCATGTTTCACATATGAATGACTGAGCCAGTGAAAGCGTTTGATGCATCGTCGTGAACATAAAGTGTTTCCAGCGAGTTGGAGGGAAGGTAATTGTTAACTCCCAGCTACGGCCCACGCTCTTCCTAACCTTTCCTTCATTCAGATTTTACCTCTGTCAGCCTCCTCACGTAACCTCTGTCTCTCAAAGACAGCCTTTCTCCTCACTCGCCCCCTTATTCGATTTCACCGAATGTAGAGCATCTTTCCAGGAATTGGGAAAAGCAGGGGTTGTCATGACAACGCTTGCTTCCGCTTCCACATGCGATGCCCTTTGTAATAATCTGCTGCACAGACTGTGACGGCACATGCTCGGGCATCGACGACTCCTGCCTGTCCTTGGGCTGTCGAGAGTGAGGCGTCTGGTCACACGGTATCACTGCCCCGGAGATGACCTACTTTTTTTTCCTATTCTCGCAAATGAGGGAAAAAGGCGGAGTGGATTGCCAGAAGAGGATGTGGGTGGCGTTGATGTGGCTCTGGTTGTGTCAAACGCGGAGCCTGGCACAATCAGGGCAGAGATAAATGAAAGGACTCGCCCTTGTGTTGTTCCCAACCTGCATGATGTTATTTTTGGTCAGTTGAAAAATGTCTGTAGACACTAGACATACTTGAAGAATCGTTCTTGTAATCTATCAATCATGTCTGTCAAGCTCCAAAAAAAACTCCCATAAAAGTTTACCATACTTCTTTTTCCACTATATTAGGTCTTCAGAAGCTATTAGATAGCTTTTTGTGAGAAAAGGTTGAAATTAAAGTATTTATTCACTGATATTCACTAATGTGCTTACTCATGGCAACAGTACAAACTTTTTCAGCAGCCTTAGTTTCAGATGTATTTTTCCATTCATTTTTCCCATAAGGAAAAACTGAATTTTCAGCATCATTACTCCAGTCTTCAGTGTCACATGATCCTTCAGAAATCATTAGGCTATAATATGCTGATTTGCTGCTTAAGAAAATGTATTATTATTATTAAACAGTTGTGTACATTTTTTTCAGGATTCTTTGATGAATAGGTAGTTCAAAATAACAGCATTTATTTAAAATATAATCTTTTGTAACCTTATAAATGTCTTTACTCTCACTTGCTGAATAAAAGTATTAATAATACTTTCATTTCTTTCCAAAACAAAAAAATTCTTACTGACCCCAAACTTTTGAACGGTAGTGTATAATGTTACAAAAGCTTTCTATTTCATAATAAAATAGATTCATAATAATAAAATTAAATAATGTTTCTTGAGCAGCAAATCAGCATATTAGAATGATTTCTGAAGGATCATGTGACACAGAAGACTGGAGTAAGGATGCTGAAAATTCAGCTTTGCATCACAGGAATACATTACATTTTAAAATATTTTCAAACAGAAAACAAATATCACAATTTTAATTAAATAAATGCAGCCTTGGTGAGCAGAAGGGACTTATTTTAAAACATTCGAAATCTTACCGATCTAAAACTTTTGAACGGCAGTGTGTATATATACACAAACATTTCTGTATTTCGAGAGGGATTGAGCCCTCGCAGTTCCATTGAGGAAAAGGTTTTGGAATGACGTCAGGATGAGTAAATAGTGGCAAATTATAATTAAATAACCTAACAGATTTATGATGACCTATTTTCAGAATCACTAAAGCTTTAGTGCGTGTTTGTGTACTCAATCACTCAATCATCGCTGTCACAGAAGCAGAGCGCTGCCTTCGCTGGCATTCACGGTGTTGCTAAATTTAGTGTGCATGTTGGGAGTACATGTTTGATGTTTTTGTGTTGTCGGTTACTGTTACTTAAACCTGGCCTGTCACTCACATTTCAAACAGCGTTCAGTTACAGTAACGTTTTCCCGGAGACATGGCATATGTCTGTGCAGTTGCAGGTCAACAGGGAAGAGCTCTGCAGGCACACTGTGAACTGAATTACATTTCAGCTCATTTAGATGCTATAAGAGTACGGCTTGAGAAATGGTGATTAAAATGTTGAATCAAAGGATTTTAGAAAATGCTATGTTTTAGGAAGGAATGTCCAGGTTATATTCCAACCTAAAATCAAGAGTAAAATTAACAATTCAGTTTAATTCATTAGGTATAGAACTTACAATGAGCATTAGTTTTGGTGCATTTATTAATGTAGGTTACTGTTACATTCTTAACCTTGCAAACTGTATAAAAGAACATTTGGTATATTTATTTTGAGCGAACATAATGTTAACAGTGAACAACAGTATATTTATAAATGAACACAACAATTGAAAAGCAACATTTAAAAAAATATTAATTTTAATCAGCAAAGACGCATTATATTTTTTATTTCAAATAAATGCTGTTCTTTTGAACTTCCTATTCATTATTGTTTCCACAAAAATATTAAGCAGCACAACTGTTTTCAACATTGATAATAATAAGAGATGTTTCTTGAGCATCAAATCAGCATATTAGAATTATTTCTGAAGAATCATGTGACACCGAAGACTGGGTAATGGTCTCAATTCCATATGCATGTATATATTTAAAAAATGTTTGCATGTATATACTGTACATATATTTATACATAATTTATATTATATAAAAATATATTTAATTTTATATATAAATAACACATTTTTCTTAAATATATACATGCATATGTGTGTTTTTATATATAAAAAAATAATTATCTTAATAAAAATCTTAATAAATGATATTAATAAAAATCTTACCGATCCAAAACTTTTGACCGGTAGTGTGTGTGTGTGTGTGTGTGTGTATATATATATATATATATATATATATATATATATATATATATATATATATAGATATAGATATAGATAGATAGATATATATATATAGATATATATAGATATATATATATATAGATAGATATAGATATATGTAGATTTATATAGATATATATAGATATATAGATATATATAGTTTATATATATAAAAAAGAAAGACTAGGCATCAGTAACCTCATCATCAGTAACTTTTACTTCTGTTTTGTGCTGCTCTCAATGACAGACAATACAAGCAAAAATGTATTTTGTGCAGCAGGATAATTGATTATTGATTTTAATGTGTCTCTTTCTCTGTCTCTTTCTACAGTAAAACTCTTTGAGGTCATAGAAACAGACAAGACACTTTATCTGGTGATGGAGTACGCCAGCGGTGGTGAGTTTGATGTGACACTGCCTCTTATGTTATGTAATCTTGTGCAGACAGGCCTGTAATTCTACATAATGAAGCGTATGAAAGTGAGAATGTGCATCTCTTCTCTCCACAGGGGAGGTGTTTGACTACCTCGTAGCGCATGGACGCATGAAGGAGAAGGAGGCCAGAGCTAAATTTAGACAGGTACAGTACTGCAGTGTGCTGGATACAGGCCTGTCCCGCCCTCTCGCTCTCACCCGGGCCGTCCTGCCCATTCACACAGCTGTGAGCTGCAATTGGTTGGCGCTTGTGTGGCAGCTGCGTGAAGGGTTTCCCAGTGGGCCGTATGTGGCCCATATACACGACTTTTGGTTTGGGGTCAAAAACTAAATATGGTTTGAACAGTTTATGAACCGCTTGTGGAAAACCACAAACCCTCATCAGAACTAATTTGCTGACATCACAGTAGTGTCAGAATCTCGAAATTTGGGAGGGTTTTGAAATTGCCTTATGCAATTTTTTCAGTATGTTTACTGCACATGTTATCCATGGTTTCTCTATGCATAGAACAGCAGGATCTAACGGTGCAAAAAAAATCGAAAAATTTAGAAAATCGTCTTTAAAGTTAATTTAGATTCATTTATGTTTGTGATTGTGCTGCATTCACTCACAAAATTAAATGTTTTATATATTTACGGTTGAAAATTTACAAAATATCTTCATGGAACATGATCTTTACTTAATATCCTAACTATTTTTAGCATTAAAGAAAAATCGATCATTTTGACCCATACAATGTTTTTTTGGCTATTGCCACAAATATACCCGTGCACTGGTTTTGTGATCCAAGGTCACATATATTTTCATAATGATCTGGTTCTACTTATTAAAGGGGACATTTTATGCCCCTTTTCACAAAATGTAATATACACAGTATTCATTACATACTGTGAAGGTTTTACATACTGTGAACCTACATAATGAATTTTGTGTTGTCATTTTAATTCGTTTTGATTGTTATAATACTATTTTTACACAAATAAAATACAACTTTAATTGTACAATTATTTGAGTGAGTTGAAGACTCCAGCCTTAATCAATGTTCTAGATTATTTATATTGTTCTACATAAAGGTGGTCGTTTTATGGTTAAAATCATTTGACCAGCCAAATACTCCCTTTATCTTAATAATCCCATAAACGTTTGGTTGTGGAATAAATTAATCACGGTTAATAAACACATACGGTGATATTGGATTTACTTTAGCATTTAGCTAAATGCGCCATCAGCAAAAACATCTCCAGGTGTTTAGTGCGGTGAGAGAGCTCTAATGAGACAGTCACACACTGACAGCATCATTTGCTCTGTTTAATTAGCCGAAGACCCCTTTCAACCTCCCTCCTTCCCACTGAGACCCATTGGTCTAATGGACGGGTACGGTGGGTTATCCCGCAGCTGATGCAGACATCTGTAGTCATAGCGATGGGGTCTCCCTCTCCTCCTCTCCTCTGCTGCTGTGGAGACAGCTTATCTGGGTCAGGCATGAAGCACCGCTGAGATTTCGGAGCGGAGCAGAAAAACGAACGGATTCTTTCACCAGCCAGAGAAAGAAATGGAAATCTGTCCCACTATCTGATGTCTGGGACACCGTCCACCGACAGAGCTGCATGAATATTAAACGGTATCAGGAATGTTGCGTGTTGGAGAACGAGAAGAGAATACCACAATTATAATGAGCTTTACACAATATAAAAAGTAACTTCAAAAGTCCATATATTTAGGATTCTTTGTTCAAAAGAACAGCAATTGTTGGAAATCGAAAATGGACAAAATTAGCTTGTGCAATTTACATATTAACAGACCAGAAGACATACAGAGCATCAGCTTTCGTTTCGGCTCTGACACTGTGAGTGTGTGTTAGAAATCAGGAATGGTGAGAGAACATTGTGCTTGGTATGTTTTTTTTAATCTTCAAACTGAACTTGGGTCTTCAAATCCCGTCTTACTAGTGCGCTTCTCATAATGTTTACGCATTAGGTCAGTAAGACGGTCTTTTGTGGCTGTTTGAACGCTTTCAACCACATGTGTGTTTACACTACAAAAGCAATCTGGTCGAAAGCGTTTTTGACTACATCTGGAAGTGGTCGAAAGTGGACAAGCTCAAAACGTTTTAGACCCTTGTATTCCGCATCTACCAAAACGCATCTTAACACAAGGTGTTAACTGGACCTATAAATCTTTACTGTCACTTTTGATCAATTCAATGCTTTCTTGTTGAATAAAAGTATTGATTAATTTAAAAAAACAAAAAAAAACATCACTGACCCCAAACTTTTAAATGGTAGTGTTGGTTAAATTTTGATTTGACGCTTTAGAATGTGGGTGTGAGATTGAGGAACCTCATTTCTTCTATAAAAAACCCAGTGTCAGTTTCAGCAAGCCTCTCTCTCCCCCCTCATTTATCATCCTGGACCATGTGTCAGAACCCACAGCACACATGCTCCCCCGTCCAATCAATGGCATTCTGGGAAAAAGCGATGATGCCAGTTAATTTGGCGTATTGGCTGTTACACCACACCCTGTCTGTCACCCAGTCAGTTCTGTCTCTCTCTCCACGTTCTAAAACGCCTTTGTCTCCTTTTCTTCTTCAGATTGTTTCAGCGGTTCAGTATTGCCATCAAAAACACATTGTCCACAGAGATCTCAAGGTAAGGTCACTTGAGTGTCGTTGTGTCATCTTTTCTGCCCTTGGCAAACGAAAAGTCTGAAGTCATAGGTTCATCTAATTCCAACGCTGCTATACTGTCAGAAGTCGTGCACGTTGATGCTCCTTTTGTAGCCAAATGGGGCTTAAGCCAGTGCTTTGATACAGACTAAATGGTCAAATCAATAAGCAGCCATGTCTCTGAGCAGGACAGAACATGAACAAGAACCCCTGCTTCGTCTTTCCCGTCTCCCTTACGTCTGCTTTCCCTTTCCGAGTCTCCATGCTCCATTACACACTTTGTTTCCAGACTGATGCTCTGTAAATGATGCATGAGGCCAGTGTCTCGTGTGAAGGAAGCCAGGTGGAAATGTGGCTTTTTCTTATTGAGTTGTGTGCTTTCACTCTCTGGATCTGTCTGTGTTAATGTTGGTTAGGAAGGAGTAACTGGAAGGAGCCTCTTAAAGAAATGACATTTACATTATGCATTCGTTGAGGTCTAAAGCTGGGATTCAAAATCAAATTTAAACCTGGAAAAAAGCAGCGGAATTTAGAATAGTGTTTTTCATAACAAAGAAACATTAGGATGTAAAATGAATGAGACATATTTTAGATTCGATGGTCTCTGCTCATTATATGTTCTTGGGTGAAAAAACAGATTCCCACAAATGTCCAGGTCACATTTTTTTGACCACATAGATTTATTTTCATCGTCCTTTCTTTCTTTCTTTCTTTCTTTCTTTCTTTCTTTCTTTCTTTTTCTTTCTTTCTTTCTTGTATTTATTTAAAATTAATAAAATAATACAGTTTTGTATCTATTTATCTTAAGCAGTTTATATCTTAAATGTGTATAAGTTAAAGGCAATATGTGTGTGTGTGTGTATACTTGAAATATTTTTTATTTGAAATCTTATTAAAATGATTTAATAATAATGCAATTATTGTATTTAATATATTTTTTAAATGTATGAAATAATATTAAATATAATGTAAATAATGCATTACTTAAAAAAAAAAAAAGCAAATCTGGTTCTTAATAACGCAACAAATCTTAATGGCTCTAAAATTATTATAATTTTATCAGTATTTATTATTTACAATTTAATTAATAAAGTAATTATCATTCTTATTTCTTCCCTCCTTGTACTTTTATATACTGTATGATAATAATCTAATTTCTCTTTGCATTTCATTATTCATAAACTCCTACCGAGCAAACACAATATACTCAAAGGCTGCGTTTACACTGGTACAAAAAAAATCTGATTTTTTACTCGCATCTGACACAGATCGGGATTGGTTGCACACGTGTAAACACAGAAATCTGCACGAGATCCGTTTTTTCGCATCTGATCTGAGCCAATTCCAAATGTGGTTTTGAATCAGATACATATCCGATATCTGGAAATCTGACCTTCATTTAAACACAAATATCCAATTCCAAGCCACCGGAATTGGCGAGGGAGACACATTTGCCCACAAAGATAGCTTTTTAATGTTGTATTATGAAGCAGACGTGCCTGTATGCGCTCACTCACAGCTTTTTTAATGAGGTGGAAACTTTATAAAGGAAAGAAATTGCGCACTCACAGAAACATTCAGGAGCTGGTTTTCAATCTCTGCCCCGTGAATTTGATAAATAAAACCGTTTCACTACTGAAAGCTACATTATATTTCTCAGCAATGAGATAATAACTTTGCTGTAATTAAACCAACAAGCTTCACTATTAGGCCTCTCTCTCTCTCTCTCTCTCTCTCTCGGGAATTCATGTATCTTACAGCGCTACTTTATTTCACTTCAGAATTCTAGATCTAACGAGCCGTAGAAAAAAATAACAGAGAAAATTACCTTCAAACTCTCAGCTTCTCACTCTTTCTCTTGCTCTCTCATGCAGGCAGAAAACCTACTGCTGGATGCAGATATGAACATTAAGATCGCAGACTTCGGTTTCAGTAACGAATTCACTATTGGGAACAAACTAGACACGTTTTGCGGCAGCCCACCGTATGCCGCCCCCGAGCTTTTCCAGGGCAAGAAGTATGACGGGCCGGAGGTGGATGTGTGGAGTCTGGGGGTCATACTCTACACACTGGTCAGTGGATCTCTGCCCTTTGATGGACAGAATCTAAAGGTTAGTGTGCTCAGCCCTGAAAGGTCACTTTTGCCCTCCTTCACAGAGAATCGTACAACTGAGAAGCCTTTGGATTCGTGTTGTGACTCATGAAAAATGCTGCATGAAATCAGTGATTTGTTAAAGCATTTAAGCCATAAGAGGTTATGCATTATAGTGGTTTTCAGCACAATGCAAAGGTGAATTGTGAAATCATGCAACCTCTCGTAGATCATTACTTTTATAAAATAGCAGTAACAGTCAATAAAAACAATGAATAGTTCAGTAATGCCAAAATGATCTTTTTACCTACAGGAACTTCGTGAGCGGGTGTTGAGGGGCAAATATCGAATTCCCTTCTACATGTCGACTGACTGTGAGAACCTCCTGAAACGCTTCCTGGTGCTGAACCCTGTCAAACGGGGCACACTCGAGGTGAGAGAACGTGGTAAACCTGTAAATATACATGGCACTTTCCATATATGAAGTCACATGATCCTTCAGAAATCATTCTAATATGCTGATTTCCTGCTCAAGAAACATTTATTATTATCATCAATGTTGAAAACAGTTGCTTACAATTTCTATCTGATGAATAGAAAGTTCAAAAGAATATATATAAATATAAAATCTCACAGAGGCCCAGGGAAACGGCGCCCCCAATGTTTGAGGGCTGTAAGTGCAGGTTATTTGAGGTTCACTTTAGGGCCAATGATGCACACGCAGAATCTTATGTCTATTACAGGAAACTCAGAATGAAATGATGTCCGCTAATGAATAATTGAGGATTTTAGAGATGTCACTGTGCACTCAAGCATGTGGTGTTCCACTCCCTGATAGTTATGTGGCTTTCATATGGGCCACTTCATTCAACACTTTATGTAACGAAAGTTATGAAAACTGAACAGGAATTATACATATACAGATATATTTGTGTATGCATTAATGTATATACATACATGGATCTAAAACCATAAGATTTACATTTGTCTGAGTCATAGTTGCTTTGTACAGCAGTGTTATTGCAAAAAATCCGTCCCACCTTTAGGGAGCAGACTGTATTTTGTGTCAAGAATCTTCCAGCTGACCCACTTTAAAATATGTATTTGGTTTCTTGCATAATCATGCATATTCATGATATAGCAGAACCTCTCACACTGCCCTGTGTATGTCTGTTTCAGCAAATCATGAAGGATCGATGGATCAACGCAGGCTGTGACGAGGATGAGCTCAAACCGTTTGTGGAGCCGGAGCTCGACATCTCGGATCAGAAGAGAATTGGTATGAAATCAACACTCTTACATGCAATTATTTGTAGAAAATAAGCTAAATACTTTAAGAAGGGGGGCTTCAAAAGTCTCTAATGTGATTGCTACATTTTTATTTTATTTATAATTTTTAACTTGACACATACATAAAGCAAAAGCTTGATTTAAAAAGTCCCCCTGTAGTCAATAAATGTATCCCTTAAAACTCATCTTGGATCACCGAAAGTACATATTTAAATAATTTTTCCTTGAAAAAAAATCTTCATGCCTTAAAATAGCTTGAATGTAACCCAACACCCTTGCCTCATTTAGTATACGTGGTTCTATGAAAATGAATATTCAAACTGTGTTTTTGAGACTGTCTTTGGTTCACTGCAGTTTTAAGGAGAAAATACTCAGCAATGGTGTTGATTGATAAATTTGCACATGGTTTGTCTAAAAGCATATTGAAAACACCACATAGACATATAAACAACATTAAAAGCTTGGTTTTAAGATTATTCTGTCGCTTCAGGGCGATTGTACCAGTGATAAGTTCATACTGCTCTCCTATGGCTACAAGCTGCTGATGATCACATGTTCCTGACTGCAGTTTCCACAAAATTGTTTTGAATTACAAAGCAGAACTCTTGGTTTTTTAAATGTAACACTTCCCAGTTTTTTTCATAATGGAGGAGAAGGGTCATTAGTTTAAGAGTCGAAACATACTTAACTCAACGCAAGTATGTGAATGTTAACTCTCCTAACTACACAAACTTGATTTCATGCATTGAATTCTGTCAGACCTCAGTGCATAACACATTACAAGTGCATATTGCATTTTTAGTGTCGCTATTAGCTTCAGTTGTCTTCTTCTACAGTCAGTTTTCTGCGGCAGGTCAACTTTTGAAGAGAATCTTGCTGAGCAAGTTAGTTAAAGTTAGTGAAACTGTTGACATGTATACAGTTAGCTACACTACAGTTTAAAAGTTTGGGGTCAGTAAGATTTTTAGTGTTTTTAAAAGAAATCTTGATTTATTTGATCAAAAAACAGTAATATTTAGAAATTGTATTACAATTTAAAATAAATGTATTTTATTTGAGTATATTTTAAAATGTAATTTATTCAAAATTGTATGAACCCTGTTAAACGGGGCACACTCGAGGTGAGAGAACGTGGGGAACCTGTAAATATACATGGCACTTTCCATAAATTAAGTGACAAGAGATGCTTTAGCACCTTCAGTGTCACATGATACTTCAGAAATCATTCTAATATGCTGATATAATGCTCAAGAAACATTTATTATTATTATTTTCAATGTTGAAAACAGTTGTGAAGCTTAACATTTTTGTGGAAACTGTGATCATTTTTTTTTTTTTTTTTTGATGAATAGAAAGTTCAAAAGAACAGCATTTATTTGAAATATAAATCTTTTGCAACATTATAATTGTCTTTACTGTCACTTTCTATCAGTTTAATGCGTCCTTGCTGAATAAAAGTATTATTTTCTTCTTTTTTTTAAACATGTACCTCTATAGTAATGTCCGGTTTAATTGCACATTTGAAGGCAACTGTATTGTCCCCTTGAGTACGGGGTTTTGTTACCGCCACAGTAACGCAAGCTTTTGTGTACTTGCTTTCTTTCTGTTTTTAGCTGGATGGACAATAAATAATCCAAATTTACAGACATAATAAGATCTTTCCCATCTGCTCATCATTTATTTTTATATTAGTGAGTTTCTGTGGGAGTGAGTCAGGGCTTTTATGGTTCACAAGTGCAATCAAGGGAGACATTTGGGCTTCACTGCATTGCATAACGTCCTACGAGCACCCTTTTTTGCTCGGTAGAAGCTGTTAGTCTGGCATGCTTGGTTCAACGTGACGCTGATTGTGGTTGGTGGTGTGCCTGTGGGTTTCAGCAGAGTGCAGGGGTCGATGATAGCTAAGGGTCAGACTGGCCCTGTTCTTTCCACTGCTGCTGGAGGCTTGTCTGCCTTTTAACACTACATTGATCTCTGAGCCCTAGTTCTGTGTCCCTAACAGCGTTTACCGCTAGTGCAGGAACAGTTCAAATGAGCGGAGGCCGTCACATTTAGTCTAGCACATGAAACGGTGACGGCATTGGCATTGATTGAGAGTGCTTTTTTCCAGGTGAAACTAAAATGATACCCGAAATTACTTCTTTTTTTTAATTTGTGAAGGACATTCACGACAGAGACAAAGTAAGCAGACATCATTCTTGAAGAATCTGGAATAAAACTTGTTCAAGGTTGGCTAAAGCACACTTTTCTCAGCTTTCAGCTACCCTGCTCTTTATATATCAGTGTCTTTTTATGCACAAATATGAAAAGAGTCAAGATGTACAGGTTTTTATCAGTTTACTTTTTTTAAAGTTGTTTTTATATGATACCACTCTGCTACAATAGCTTTGGCCATTGAAAAAGTCGTCCTCCTCTCACAATATGCCAGCGTGATGTATCCCAATCTTCAAGCAGAAGGAGCTGGATGAAAGTTTTTTAATTATATCAATCACAATGTGATGCAGCCTGGAATAATTTACACCATGTTTGTCCATTTGTCCTGACTGAGTTTGGTTTCCCCCCAGATTTTTTTCTCCATTTCTTTCATCTGATGGAGTTTGGGTTCCTTGCCACTGTCACCTTTGGCTTGCTTAGTTGTGGTTAAAAGACTCTTAATATTCAGTAATAGTGCATTTATTGATTTGACTGCACTGACACTATTAGATGAGAACAAAAACATGAATTGAGCTGGACTACGACTACTGTGTGCTGTAGAGCTGCTTTATAGCTGAATCGAATTAGTTTCATAGTTGAAAAACAGTGTTATTAAACTGAATTGAATCAACATTAAACTGAATTGAGCTGAATAATGACATTTATTGTCTTGTGTAGAGCTGCTTAAAGCTGAAATGTTGAACTTGTTTCATAGTTGATGAACTTTACACAGTGATTGAACTGAATCAACACTGAACTGACTTGAGCTGAACAATCACACTAGTGTCTTTGAATTTGAATTGGTCTCATATTTGGTTAAGTTTGTATCATTGATTGTTATTTTCCTGTTTTTTTCCGTGATGCTGCTTTTAAACAATCTGTATTGTATAAAGCGCAATTTAAATACTTTACTTAAGAGGCCAACCAACCAGTATTGTACCAGTACATTGAATTGTTTTTAATAACCTGTCTGTATATGCTTTGTTGCAGATATTATGGTGGGAATGGGTTACTCACGGGAGGAGATCCACGAATCTCTAACCAGGATGAAGTACGATGAAATCACGGCTACCTACCTGCTGTTAGGAAGGAAGTCCACTGAGGTGAGTCGGTCAACATGACGTTTCAGAGCTGTTGTGTTGCACAGTTGTAAAATTTAGCATGCTGAGTAGAGCATACACTACCATTCAAAAGTTTGTATGTTCACCAAGGCTGCAGTTTTTATAATTTTTAAAAAGTACTTGATTCCTGTGATAACAAAGCTGAATTTTCAGCATCATTACTCCAGTCTTCAGTGTCGCATGATCCTTCAGAAATCATTCTAAAATGCTGATTTGCTGCTCAAGAAACATTTCTCATTATCAGTGTTGTGCTGATATTTTTGAAGAAACTGTGAAACATTTTTTCAGGATTCTTTGATTTAAGAAAAGCTTTTGTATCATTTCAATGTCTTTAATATCACTTTTGATCAATTGAATGCATCCTTGTTGAAAAAAATCTTACTAACCCCAAACTTTCGAATGGAAGAGTTTTAGGATAATTTGGCGCAATCACAGACTGTTCAACAACTACAGAGTGTTTCTGAGGACAAATTAGTATCTGGACAGAATCTTTGAAAGCTATGCAGGAGTTTTGTTTTGTTTGCAGAATTATAGTCTTAACTTTTGAGATTTTGACCACAAAATGTACCCATTTTTTGACATTGTCTATACAGCCTGTCATGGAAATTGCTGTCCCTTTTTTTTCAGTGAGTTGCCACTTTGTTGCACTCTGCTCTATTATTAATTTGTTGTCATTGATTTTAGGTTTACCCACCCAAAAAGGTCATGTCGGTCAGTCAAAGCTTTCCTGCCTAAGTGGACAGAATAAACAGAATGAGCTGCAGTGTGGGCTAGTCTTTATGCCCATAGACAAACGACTGGCTATATCTGACATCTGATTATGGATGTTTTAGACTTGTAGCATGGCATTCTAAACCCATATCGCTGGTTATTCTTATCAAGCTGGATTAGCGACTTACATTCGCTCCTTTCCCACTGCGCACTAATCCTCCATTTGCTAGATGTCAGCCCTGACATCCAGACATAAGAAAAACAGTCTGTCTCATCCAGTTCATGTGTTTTGTTCCGTGTGATCACAGTTGGAGGTGAGTGATTCCAGCTCCAGCAGTAACCTCTCTCTAGCCAAGGCCAGACCCAACAGCGAGCACAATAACGGCCAGTCACCATCTCACCTCAAAGTCCAGAAGAACATCTCCTCCAACCAGAAACAGCGTCGCTACAGTGACCAGGGTGAGCACTGTAGTAGATTTTTCCCTAAACCTAACTCTCTGGGGCATCTCCAATCGACACCCAGTTGATCTTATTAACTGGGGGCATCTCCAAATCGACACCCAATACCTTTATACTCTAGCTCTTGCGTTTTCAGTCGACAACTGGCTGAGTTTCTTACTCTAACTAACTTGCTTCCCTAAACTAGCTTACTTCCTGCGCAGGAATAATCGACAAACAGACTTCTGCAAATGTCCTTTAAATGCTTTAATCACGGCCAGGAGATCTTCCCGAGCAGTTCTCAAGGTATCTCTCCCAAGAAGCAAGGCCGGAGGATCTCAGACAAATTCCATTGAGAATCCCACCAGAAAACACGGATACAACAGTTTTTATAGAATCGAGAAAACAAATAAAACTAACATGTCAGTATGATTCAATATGATTTGGTTCAATTGGTTTAAAAGCCCCAACCTTTTCCCTCTGTTCGCTCTTGCAAGAAAAACAAATGTTGAAAAACAAAAAATCCATCACAGCACGCTTTTTGGTCTTTACGTCTTTTGTAGAGCTGCTTTATATCTGAATTGAATTTGTTTCGAATTTTGCTGCATCGATAATATTATTGAACTGAATTGAATCAACATGACACTTAATTGAGCTGAATAACGGCACTATTGTCTTCTGTAGAGCTGTTTTATTGCTGAATTGAGCTTGTTTCATAATTGATGAACTTTACAGTTATTGAACTGAACTGAATCAACAATGAAATGACGCAAGCTGAGTAACCACGCTATTGTCTTCTGTAGAGCCTGTCATGGAATCATTGTCAAATAAGCATATAGCTGAATTTGAGTTATTCTCATATTTGCATCATTGATTCTGTTATTTCCGTTCATTACTGTGAAGCTTCTTTGAAACAATCTGTATAAAGTGGTGAATAAATAAAGGTGACTTGACTTGGCCTGACATAGTGCCTGCTATGAGGTCTTTGTCTTTCTAATCTCCGTTCCTCTCCATTCACAGCTGGTCCAACCATTCCCTCGGTGGGTTACCCCAAGAGAAGTCAGACCACTTCTGCAGAAAGTGACCATAAAGAGGAGGGCAGTGCACAGGCACGTAAGTCCAGCTCATCTGGGAGTCGAGGCATGGCTCCTCCGAGCCCCATGCTGGGCAACGCCAACAACCCAAACAAGGCTGACATTCCTGACCGCAAAAAGAGCGCTGGTGCCCCTGGGGTAAGTTCCTACCACCCACCATCCTACAATTTACCATCAATTTACCATCCTACCACCCACACACAGCTTTCCTCTAACTCAAACAGTAGAGCATTGGCGCTTGCAACGCAAAGGTCATGGGTTCAATTCCCAGGGAGATAAAAGCATCTGCCAAATGCATAAATGTAAATGTAAAATCTTTCATAATGTTATTGTTTGTATGATCACATCAATTTGAACAGCATGTTGCTCATATACATATACAGTATACATGTACATTTATGCATTTGGCAGATGCTTTTATCCAAAGTGAATTACATTGCATTAAGGTATACATTTCATCAGTTCATGCATTCCTTGGGAGTTAAACCCACGACCGTGGCGTTGTTTGTGCCTGCTCTGCAGTTTGAGATACAGAAATACGTTTACACGACAGTGATGTACCAAAAAACGGAAAAGTTTTTCCTTTCCATTTTTCATGTACAGACAACACCATTGTCAAAGCGATCCCTGTTCACACGGATTTGCGAAAACAACTAAAAACACTGTATTCTGCTGCCAGGCCAGTAGTTGGCAATGTCACTTGATCACAAAGAAACACTGCGTCTATAGACTGAACACGTAATACACATGCGCATGACATCACTGTTTTCACAAATTCGTGTTGTTGTAGTTTACACGGAGACGGAATAAGTTTTAAAAACGTGTACTTTGAAACCCGTTTTCAAACATTTGCGTTTTCAGGCCCACAAAAGGCTGTCGTGTAAATGAACGGCCAAAAAAAAAAAAAGTATGGTTTTAGTTGAAAACAGTCATATAACAAGTGTCACTGTTGTCTTCTCCTTTATGGCTAAATCTTTTTTTATTTTATTTTTTATTGATGAAGTTTGAAACATCGACACTGTTATTGAACTGAACTGAATCAACATTGAATTGACTCAAGCTGTTTAACTACATTATTGTGTCCGGTAGAGCAGTGGTTCTCAACTCCAGTCCTCGGGACCCGCTGCTCTGCACATTTTGTATGTCTCCCTTATTTAACACACCTGAATCAGATCATCAGCTCGTTAGGAGAGACTCCATGAACTGAACTGAGTGTGTCAGATAAGAGAGACATACAAAATGTGCAGAGCAACGGGTCCCGAGGACTGGAATTGAGAACCACTGAGGTAGAGCCGCTTAAGTGGAACTTTTTTAATAATGAATGAACTTTACACAGTTATTGAACTGAATTGAATGAACACTGAACTGAATGGATCAGAATAATGACACTATTGTCTTCTGTAGAGCTGCTTTACAGCAGAATTTGAATCGGTCTCATATTTGATGAAGTTTGTATCATTGATTCATTATTTTTTTCTGTTAATACTGTGATGCTGCTTTGAAACAATTTATATTGTATAAAATGCTATAAAAAATAATGACGACTTGACTTGGCAACATGTATTTCTGCAGAGCAATTCTGTGTCTACCGGCATGATCAGGAGAAACACGTACGTGTGTAGTGAGAGGAATGCCACAGACCGCCACACCGTCATCCAGAACGGCAAAGAGAACAGGTGAGTCCCTGAGAACTCTCATTTTTAGGTCAAATATTGTGAATCTCTCTCTTCCCTTTTAACAAAAGGAAATGCCACTGTGTTACTCAAAACGATCACTGACAACAAGGGACATCTTGCATCTCTTCATCCTCACACTACCAGATAACTTTACAGAAGCAGTTTCTTGGTGTTTGTGGAGCTTCATCTGTTTTTTTCATTATGCAGCATTTGAAGATGGAGCTTTGGTTTAATACTTTACATTACTTTGTCATGTAGACCTTAGACTTAATTGCTGGATTTTACTGCTGTAACTTCTAGAGCTGTATAATTAATCAAATGAAAATATAAAAATTGTGATATGGTATCCACTTATTCATTTACAAAAGGCTGCGATTTAATTAAATCGTTTTTTGTGTGTTTCTGTAAACACCCTTGACACTGTTTAACATGAGAGCCACTGTTTTTATGTCTTTTTGTTCTTGCAGCCTTGATATCTCAGCAGAAGCAATATGAGACAAATGCTTCAAATCATAGTTCAAATGGCAATATTTTTCAAAATATTCATAACACATTTCATAATTGTAATATTATATAGTATTGTTTATTATTCTAATAATATAATATTTATATATAATGTTATTTTCACAATTTTTCACCCAATTGTGCAGCCCTAGTATCTACCTTATATCCCATCATTTATTGGACATAAAAGAAAGATTAAATGACAATGCTTAGATATTTTTTCACTAATCGCCAATCACTTCTACAGTGTGTCCTGCATACTTAAATATATGTAGTGCAATTTGTAGTGGTAAGAAACACTTTTATTATTATTATGATCCATAATGTTGCAATAGTGTTGTCTAAGCATTTATGAATGTGTTGATGAATATTCTGGTGGAAGATCTGCGGAAATAAATATGAAGGATATGGTACATACGGGCACACCAGAACTCCAGGTTCGTTTGGGATGTTTGCATCAGACTTTTTTTTTACAAAGAGGCCTCTGTCCTGCTGATTGACGGCAATGACGTGTCACAAAACACAACGGTTAACCTTGCTGTGCCAGTCTGCCATGCTAAAGTGCTTTGTTTTGCCTTGCAGTCCAGAGAGAGAAAGAGCAACCATGAGCTAAATCCCATATTAGGGATACGCAAAATTACATATTTTCAAAATTGAGTCGCTGGGTTGACTGAACACCTTATCGACTATTTTTAAAGTGATAGTTCACTCAAAAATGTCATTCAAACCATTATACACTACTGTTCGAAAGTTTGGCCATCCACAAAAATATTAATGCGCTCAACTAATTTTAACAGTGATAATAAAAAGAAATGTTTCTTTAGCAGCAAATCAGCATATTAGAATGATTTCTGAAGAATCATGTGACACTGAAGACTGGAGTAATGATGCTGAACATTCAGCTTTAACATCACAGAATAAATTACATTTAAAAATGTATTCAAATAGAAAATTATTATTTTAAATTGTAATAATATTTCATAATATTACTGTTTTTACTGTATTTTTGATCAAATAAATGCAGCCTTGGTGAGCATAAAAGAAAATATTACCGACCTCAAACTTTTGAAAGGTAGTTAAATGTTTTATTTGAATTTTTCTGCAGAACACAAAAGAAAATGTTTTGGAGAATGTCTCTGTTGGTTTGGACCCCATTGACTTTCATTATATAGACAAAAACAGTTGAAACATTCTTCAAAATATGATCTTTTAGATTCCGATTCATGGTTTGGAACGACATGAGGGGGATTAAATGATGACGGAATTGTCATTTTTAGGTGAACTATTGCTTTTAAGAATTCCTGTATAATCAAATGCATTTACAGCAGACACATTCATGTTGACTGGTCAGTTTTTGTACGACTAGCCGACCATCCGTATTCTATATTACTCTCTCTTTCTGCTCTTCTCCACTCGCGGTTATCATCTCATTTGCTCTGCTTTGTTTGTACGTATATGTCTGATCCATCCCAATGCTGTTTATTTGCCCGTCTGCCTTCGGCCAGTCTGAGTGAAATGTCGGGATGTGTCAGCACGAGTCCGACGGCTTACGCTGTGGCTCTCGCCACCTCATCGGCCTCGGTCCGTCTGCGCCACCAAAAGGCCCTCTCTGCCTCGGGACACACCTGCCGCACCACCTTGCCGCACAACGACGGCACCTTTGACTACTTCAGGCCCAAGTAAAGACGAGTGTAGCGTCTGTCTCTAATCTTAGTGTGTCTCTTCATCGCCTGACTCCTCCTCCTCTCTAATGACCTCTGCTGTCTGCGTCTTTGATTTCCCGCCACCCTCGTCTTAAACCTCTAGTTTTTCAACCAATCAGGGAGGACTCGTCATGGAGCTTCCGGTGCGTTTAACATTTGAGGAGTTCCTGCATCTTCCCACTCAAACCGTTAACTAACTTCCTGGTGTCTAAACCCACTAATATAGGATATAAACTCCATTAACCTAGTAACTGACTAGTGGAAAGACTGTTGACATGATTATTTTGATTATTATATGTGCAAAAAATGAATTGTTTTCATAAGAAATTGCTTTGTTGAGCAGATTGCTAGAATTAAAAAATTGTCCAGTCACTATTATTGATGTTTGTTAGTTTGAAATAGTAACAATTTACAATAAGGTTTTGTTTATTAATAGTTAATGTATTAACTAACATGAACTAACAGTGAGCAATATATTTTTTACAACTTGAAAAAACTGTACATTTTTTGTTGATGTTAGTTCAAAGTGCATTAATTAATGTTCACAAATATAATTGATTTAAAAAATGTATTAAAATGCTAAAATCAAGCTAAGATTAATAAATACTGTTGAAGTATTGTTTATTCTTAATTTATGTAATCTATAGTTAACTAATATTAACAGATGAAACCTTAGTGTAAATAAGATTTGTGTTACCTTTGAAATTTTAAAGTGACTTTTATAGTGTTTTATGTCACTTTTTAAAATATTACTAACAAACATCTATAATAGTGGCTTGACCATATTTTAAAATAGAGATAAAACATTGTAACGTTGGTAGGATATGTTTGTGGTTAATGTGATGAACGAAACCTGTGGTTACTCTGTTAGGACACCTGTGTGAATTTGAGTACATCCACTAAAGATCACTAGTTTATTAAAAGCATTTATGAAAATTATTTCTGAAAAAGGCCTAGCATCATTTGTTTGCAGATTGATTGTATTGGTTTGATATTTTGCTACATTCTCTTATAATATTCAATGACATTTTTAACTTCAAATGCTTAGCTTAAAGGGATAGTTCACTCTAAAATGTTTTGTAATAAATATTTTTTAATATCTTTTATTTTAATAATAAAATTAAAAAAGCTTTTTTATTAGCTTTTTATATATTTCTTTTTAGTTTTATTTTATTCTAGTACTTATTTATTTCAGGTAGTTGCCAAAGCAACATTTACATTTTCTTTTATGTTTATTAAGTTTAGGTTTTTCATCTAATATTTTTATTTTATTTACTTTATTTCAATGAACAAAATTTGTTTTTAATAGTTTTCAGGGATGTAACGATACCCTCATGTCACGATTCGGTACAAATAACAATACTGAACTCACAATACAATATTATTGCGAATTTGCGATACTCCAAGACGGGAGTCTTAAAAAAAAAAAATGTACAGTTGATCAAAATTCTAAATTTGGTATTACATTGTGGGTGTAAATGAATAGGCTTGGACTTGGTGCTGGTAACCCAATGCACAGGACAACGGTGACACCAGAATAAAGTTAAAAGTACAGAATTATTTTAGACAAAAATGTTTGCTCTCTGTCACTGACTAGATATATTTAAAATAATGTAGGTCACTTTTTATTGGTTACAAGACATTTGGCATTATCAGGACCCACAAATATTCCCCCATTGCATTATTATGCATTATATTCAACATTAAATATAGTAGTTTAATGTAGTACTGACACTAAAAATCTCTTGGGTGAATTATACACAAATTGTAACTCTCCATGATGCATATTCCATGATGCATATGATGCATATTCATATATTATGGCATTTTAGTATTGCGATATATTGTGACATGATATATTGTTACACCCCTAATCGTTTTAGTTATTAACAACACTGCATCATTTACTCGCCCTCGTGACGCTGCACGCTGATTTTCCAATATCGTCATTTTGTGACCCTGAATTTTCTCTCTTCAGCACGAGCACGGCTCAGACGAGTCAGCGGAACCCTGGTTCCTCCACCCACAGTATTAGTAGCGCGACTCCCCCGGACCGCCTGCGTTTCCCACGAGGCACTCTGAGCCGCAGCACTTTCCACGGAGGCCAGCTGAGGGACCGACGCACAGCCACCTATAACGGACCCCCTGCCTCGCCAACCTTATCACACGATGCCACGCCACTCTCACAGTCCCGGAGCCGTGGATCAACAAACCTCTTCACCAAGCTCACATCCAAGCTCACGCGCAGGTAAATCAGCACTTCATGTTCTCAATACACAACAAAACCTTCCAGCGCACCTTTGACAAGTAACTATTACCAATGGAAATCAATTTTCAGTGGGATAAGAAGGAAAGTGTTCATTTGGAGTTTGGGAATTTGAAATATGCACGCATTAGAACGCAACAGTTTGATAGGTTCAAAAATAGGTTCATTACTGGAAAAGATACTCTATTTTGTAAACCGCTACAATAAAACTACTTAAAGTCCCCCTGCAGTCAATCATTTTATCTCTTGAAACTCATCTTTGATCTTCAAAATGGCATATTTAAATGTTTTTTTCTTTGAAAATAATGTCTTCATGCTTAATGTGTTAGTACACCCAAAATTTTTAATTCTGTCATTAATTACTCAACCCTCATGTGGTTCCAAACCCGTAAGACTTTTGTTTACCTTCAGAACAGAAAAAATAAATTATGAATCAACAACATGCGTGTTGTGTTGATGCGAGAGCAGGCGTTGTTGCATAAATGCGCTCCAGAGATTAATATTATGTAAATAAAGAGGTTAATTGTGTTTTTTATGCAAACAAAACGCTCGTGTCGCTTTATAAAACTGAGGTTAAACCACTGGAGTCACATGGATTACTTTAATGATGTTAAATAAAAAAAAAGCTCTCAGAAAGCTCTCAGATTTTATTAATAACATCTTCATTTGATTTTCAAAAGATGAACAAAAGTATTATGGGTTTGTAACAACATGAGTGTGAGTAATTAATGACAGAATAAAATTTTATGGGTGAACTATCCCTTTAAAATAACTTGAATGTAACTCTACACCCTTGCCTCATTTAGTATACATGGAACAATTAATATGCAAATTAGTCCCGCCTCCACTCACTCACACCAGCTCAGAATACCTGATCCATCTAAAAATCAGCATCCTTACAAACGCTTTGAACAACTAAGAAAGTCAATGGAGAAAAGCCCAAAATCGCTACACGGATTGTAGGGCTGCACGATTTTGAGAAAAAACCTAATTGCGGTTTTTCTGACAAATATTGCGATTGCGGTGCGATTTTCGATTTTTTTGGTTTTATTTATTTTAAAGCTTGAGTAAGCAAACTGTACTTTTTATGTAATAAATATAACCTTATTGTAAAGTGTTACTGATTAGTTATACACCGATTCAGACGTCTCCTGAGTTCACTGTTGGAAAGATTAGTTGTTTTAACCATTCATTAAAATGAATCGGTTCAAAGGAGTCATTAGTTCGCGAATTGGACGTGTCATGCGCGTTGTGTGATTATCCCAGCAGTTAGGACATGGACATCCAAGATTTCTGTCAACACAGAAAACATTTCATCACTGGATATTTTTTTCGTTCAATTAAAGAGTTTTTTTTTTTTTTTTGTCAGTTAAATGTCCGGAACGCTTTTCAGTTAAATTTATTTAGCACAATTCACACCCAGCGATAATTCAGGAAAAAAAAAAAATCTCCGAATGATCCACATGAAACTTTGGTCTTCCGACCTTTTACCACCGTGTCGATTTATTTTGATTAATATGTGCGAGGGAGAGAGAGCAAGACAGCGCTTAGTTTGGAGACGGTGAAGTCTTGTTTACATTTTCGCCTGGCTCCGAAGAGAGAGAGAGAATGCGCGCGCGACCGGCTCTCTCTCTCTCTCTCTCTGCTCGTTCTTTCAGTTAAACATGCGCCCTGTCACTCACAAGCGCAGCAGTTCATCTAATTACTCACCGATCAAATAAGACTTTGGCGGGACAAAAATTCACTTTGGCGGGCGCTAAAACAAGTTCAATGCAGAAAATTCATGCGTGAATTTAACTTAGTAGGCTACATGACCATGCACTCGCACAAATGCGACCACATAAAATTTTAACTCGCACATTCTCAAAAAATGGTCGCATATGCGACCATTTTGGTCGCAGTCTGGAACCCTGGTGTCGGTGGTGATTTTTAAGATGCTGGTATAGATTGGTAGTGTTTCTTCTGGATCTGGCCACGGCACGTCGACATATTTTAGCACTCTTTTGCTCCACGTCGTTCTTCGCGAAGAAAGCCGGTGCACTGCATACAACCTTGTAACTTTCCATTGCCATTTCTAATTGGCCAGCAAGCCAGGAACGCGAGATTCGACCATTTTGATTGGCTAATAGGTTTGTCACTCAAATGTCAGAGGCGGGGGAAAAAACCTCAGACTCCTGAGGTTAGGTTATTGCGGGAGTTAAAACCTCAATATCGATGCGATAAAGGTTAATCGTGCAGCCCTAACGGATTGGATTGGTTACATGTTTGTTATGGGACGAAACGAGCCGATCCAAACCGTGTTTTTGAGGCTGTCTTTGGTTCTCTGCAGTTTTAAGGAGAAAACAATCAGTAATGGTGTTGACTGATAAATTTGCACATGGTTTGTCTTAAAGCATTTTTAAAAACACCACATAGACATATAAACAACATTAAAAACTTGATTTTCACCACAGGGGGACTTTAAAAATGTAGTTAAAGGTAGTAGCTTTGCAAAAATTTAAGTTAGTTACTTCCCAAAACTGGATATCACGCAGTAGTTTTGGCATGTCAGAACTATATACGATGTTTCAGTGGCATCAGATTCCCCAGTATGTTCTCAAGAGACAACACATCTACTCCAGATGTTGATCAGTGTCTGTTTCTGTTTCTTTTGTAGAAATATGTCATTCAGGTTTACCAAAAGGTAGGACCCTCGATGGGCTGTGTGCAGTTAACCAGAGCTGAAAGATGAAGTTTAACTCTTAACCCTAGCGTGAAGATGTTTTTCGATTAATTGCTTGTCACTCACCTTTGACACACTCTCTTAATCGGAGTGCAACTGAGCATGCCTGCTGTTTTCTAATGAACAGCACCTGAAGACAATACTAATCACCCATGCATGCCTGCTCATAGGATACAACTGAGCACAATAGATCCATTAGTCTCATTAGAGCCTCATTTTCCATTCACGCCTTTTGTCTTCGAGGAAGGTTGTGTTTTTTGCACTGTTAGATAACCTACAGCGCACAGTAATGGGTGCATTTGTTCAATGACAGCATTTTTCAGTCAGCCATGAAACATCCAAACCTCTGGACTTAAATAATGATGGTTTTCTCTCTGTATATATATATAATTGAATTTTATGAAAACATTTGTGTGTGTGTGTCTGTGTGTAATAATATTATTTATTATTACCCACTTTTGATTTTGATGTGAAATACACGTTCTTTACAGGTTTCGTGAGATTTATATAGGTCACTATGAATGTATATTGTGTTACATCCCTCAGAGATTCACCTTTATATAATGAATCTTTTCTGACGATAAGGAAATGAATGCGACGCAGTAACAGACTTGCTCTTGGTTGTGTAATTCAGGCCACTCTACTGGGCTCTTAATTTAGCAGCTGACTGATGTGGCGATTGAGAGGTGTTCTTTACAGGATTTCTGGAGTTAAGGTACCAGCATTTCCTGTTGTGACAAGCACCCTTTCCTTATTTCAGCCCTCATGCTCCAGAATCCACCTCTAGAAGTAGCAGGATTTTCTGATTCTGATTTTCCAGCTCTTCCTTTTTTGACCTACCCAGATGAATTGTTCCTCCAGGTGGTCTCGCAATCCCAGCGCTTTTATTCCCGCCAGTGCTGTTATGACTTTCGCTTTTCGGTGGAGAACTTCCCATTTGAGTAATCCAGAAGTTGGTCAGATGTCCCCTTGGAAATGTGTTTTAAGACAGAGCAAAGAAAGACAGTGACGCTGACTTTTGCTCTTTATAAATGAGAAGAACTTAGATTATTTTATTTGCAGCATGCTCATTAAGGCAAGTTATAAATAAGGTTGACCATTTAAATAAATAAAAAAAATTTAAAAAAATAAAAAATATATATATATTAGGGCTGTCAAAAGATTAATCGCGATTAATCGCATCCAAAATAAAAGTTTGTGTTTAAATAATATATGTGTGTGTACTGTGTATAATTAAATTTGTATATATAAATACACACACATGCTTGTATATATTTAAGAAAAATGTGTAATTTATATATAAAAAAATTATATTTATATATAATATAAATTATATATAAATATATACAGTATATGTATGCAAATATTTCTTAAATATATACATGCATGTGTGTGTATTTATATATACAAAATAATTATACACAGTACACACACACATATATTATGTAAACACAAACTTTTATTTTGGATGCGATTAATCTTTTGACAGCCCTAAATATACACAAATATTTCTGGATATATACAAGTTAAACTCTTGACAGCATCTGTGGCCCATTGTCGATTAACACAGAAAATAAATTGAACTCATTCCTCAGTTTGTAAAAAATGCTGGCTGGCAAAACCTTGAATGAAATTATTTAAAATAAATGCATATTTTAATATTTTAATATATTTAAATATTTAAAGTAAATGATGACATTTTCATTTTTGTGTAAACTAACCATTTAAATCAATTATTAAATATTTATATTTACTCTTTTTAAAATATTAATTGTATTATATTTAAAATATTTAAAATTATTTCATATATGTGAAATATGTGACAATGGACCAGAAAACCAATCATAAGGGTATTTTTTTTTAAATTGAGATTTATACATCATCTGAATGCTGAATAAATAATCTTTCCATTGATGTATGGTTTGTTAGGATAGGACAATATTTGGCCAATATACAACTATTTGAAGATCTGGAAACTGAGGGTGCAAAAAAATCGAAACATTGAGAAAAAAACGTCCATTAATGTTCACGATTGTGCTGCATTCACGCACAAAAATCAATGTTTTATATATTTACAGTAGGAAATTTACAAAATATCTTCATGGAACATGATCTTTACTTAATATCCTAATGATTTTTGGCATAAAAGAAAAATCGATGATTTTGACCCATACAATGTATTGTTGGCTATTGCCACAAATATACCCGTGCGACTGGTTTTGTGATCCAGGGTCACATATGTGTTCTCTTCACAATTTATATGATATTTAGAATATGCAATAGTTATGGCATCTACAAGAAGTTTCCTTGTTTAGTTTTTTCGCCACAGACGCCATCAAGAGATCTTAAGTTGTATCTAACCCGTAATATTCCTCCCAGTAGTGGCAGGACGCTGCAAGGAAGCGGTCACAGTGGATGTTGATCTGTTTCAGAGGCAGTTCGCCTGTAATGGTTGCCCCATAAGAGCACTTCTCTGCCACCGTCCTCTCCTCTGACTGCTGCACACTGCCCACGCCACTGCATGACCTCTCCTAATCTCTTTTTCATCTTCTAAATGTTCTCTTATATCCCAATATATCTGTATTTAATGTGCTTTGTATTATGTAGCATTATTGTCATAAAAAAGAGAGAGGGTTCAGATGAGTCAGTGGGTAATCTAGCGAACTGTACATGTGACCAAACATTTAGAAACAACCCGTCATGTACAGCTGCCGATCAGAAAATAAATACTTTGTGTATTTTTTAAAACAAATTTGTCCTTATCTATATCGATATATCATACACTACTACTACCATTCAAAAGTTTGAGGTCGGTAAGATTTTTTGAATATTTTTGAAAGAAGCCTCTTCTGCTCACCGAGGTTGTATTTATTTGATATATACTGTAAAAGCGGCAATATTACAATTCTTCTATTTGAATATATTTTCAAATGTAATTTATTCCTGTGATGCAAAACTGAATTTTCAGCATCATTACTCCAGTCTTCAGTGTCACATGATCCTTCAGAAATCATTCTGATATGCTGATTTGCTGCATTTATTTGAAATCTAAATCTTTTGCAACAAATGTCTTTACTGTCACTTTTGAAGTTTGAAGTTGCTGAATGCAACGCACTGAACCCACATTTTTGAACGGTAGTGTACATGTTGGTGAATTGTGATGAATTATTAAATAATAAGCAACTTTCCCAAAAAGTAAAGTGCGTCACGTGGTTGGGGTAAGCTGTGCCAGCGGCAGCTTCCAGTTTTATTCTCATTTCAGTAGATAGCAGATATCCTGAAATATTCATTAATATGCTAAAAAATAATGAATATTAACAATTAGCGTTTCTCCCTGCCTAGAAGACCGCTTACCCCCACTATGCCCCACATTTTAAAGCAAATATGCATTATTTTTTAAATTATTATTATTATTATTAATTTTGCGAAACCCCTTCCTTTTAAAACTTTCTCTCCAGACAGAATGAGTTCAGTTGTGTCCACTGCATGGAAACTATTTGGAACAGGAAGTTGAATCATAGGGGACAGGAAGGGTATCCGTAATACCCTCTGTCTCTCCACACAGGTCAACTTTCAGTGCATGTCCAATATTCCTCTCCACTTACACAGGAAATTGTATCTGTTGGTGGCGTTTTCTCCATATTGTCTTTGATTTTCTCTCTCTCTTTTGTCCTAGGATGTCTGAAAGCTTTGTTTTCTTATCTATCTTTCCTTTATCAGTGAGTCTCAGATTTTCTTGCCTCTAAACTATTTTTCTCTTTTTCATCCTGGTTTTTTAAAGAGTGCCGGCAGAATGCGATAGAAATGGGAGGTATGAGGACTCAAGGTGAGACAGGACATCTGGTTTTACAGTTCTGAATTTACTTCATCATTTCCCATTTTTTTGTTTGCGTTCTGGACTTTTAGTCCAGTTTAGGCCTGTTATCATCCCACAGACTTAACCCCATTATGTTGATACATAACTGGCATCTGACATAATTCCCTCAAAGATCAAATGCTAGATTAATCAGTGAAGCTTATGTGAGTCTCAAAAGGACCAATAAACTCAAAATCTGTTCTGTGAATATCAAAATATAATATGCCACAAAGTATTTGGTTGCATTGACAGCTAGTTCTGTTGCTCTGCCCCCTTGTGGCAAGATGAAGGAAGTACAACAGGATTATTAATGCTGTTTGCTAAAGTCCCAGCAATGTTGCTCATACTTGGAGATATGGGTTTGATAAAATAGTAACACTAAAATCACTCCAAATACCTTGGCGTCCACCCTCAACACTATATATCATCCTTTAGTTGATTTTGTGAATCTGAGCTTGGAAACATTTTGTAGATCATCCCTCACTGACAAATTAAATGCATATTTTTTTTCCTTATATTCTTATATTTTGCACCTTTGAGTTGCTCACTGCACTGTCTGTATCTCTGCATGGTTACTTTCATGTTCACTGCATGTCAAATGCACTCGGTGGTTCAGTGCATGATGTGTCCACTGAAAACAGTGGAGAATTTGTACAAGAACTTGTGGTAACACTTTATTTTACAGTGTCCTTGTTACATATGTTACATGTACTTACCGTAGTAATAAGAGTAAATTATGCATAATTACATGCAATTAATCCTAAACCAAAACCTAATCCTACCCTAACCCTATAGTAAGTACATGTAGTTAATTATTATTACTCAGTATTTAAATATATAATTACACTGTAACAATGACATCTTAAAATAAAGTGTAACCGAACTTGTTTTTGCTATGTTTTGCTATATGTCACTATGAAGGCCTGAAACGTATGTGAACGCAAACACTTCTAGCTACGCAATCTCCGTTTTAATGCCATTGTTTCAAAAAGTGACCGAATACATTTCGTAATGCAACGCAAGTACAGTGGTGTGAAAAAGTGTTTGCCCCCTTGGTAAATATGATCAAATATGGCTGTAAAAAATAAATCTGCATTTTTAATCCTTTTGATATTTTATTTAAAAAATGTGCAAAAATCTAACCTTTCATTGAAGTAAAATAATTGAAAGTGGGGGGCAAAAATCACATTATGAAATAAATGTTTTTCTCCAAAACACGTTGGGAACAATTGTTTGCCCCCTTTTATTAAATACTTTTTGCAACCTCTTTTTTCCAAGATAACAGCTCTGAGTTTTCTCCTATAATGCCTGATGAGTTTGGAGAACACCTGACAAGAGATCAGAGACCATTCCTCCATACAGAATCTCTGGTCTGGCAAAGCTCCATAGACAAATCATTTCCAAAGGGGCGTCACCAATGGACGTCGCTCAAATGCCTCTGGGCGCAATTGGATAGACCTAAAACCAATCAGAGCGATCGTCATCGTGTAAATGCTGCGTCCCAATTTGCCTAAGTTACACTACGCCATAAAAGTATGTACTCTTTTTGTGAAGAAAAAGTATTTACTTTTGAATGTGTAGCAAAAAAGTAGGCAAGCTTTGGGACATACTACTTCGTCATCTTTATCGGACGGATCTGTCGCGTGCATCCTGTCACGTAAACTGCCCTGTCAATCATCTCGTCACAGTTAAAATCCTCTATTAAATCTAATTTAATTTCCTACCGTTTCGGAGAGAAATGTAGTAGCACGTTCATCTGCCAGTGGGTCTTTCATGGAGACTGTCCTCATGTGTTTGCAATTTGAATATAATAATGCATTTAAAAGTTGAACGGACGTCGCTCAAATGCCTCTGGGCGCAATTGGATAGACCAAAAACCAATCAGAGCGATCGTCATTGTGTAAAGCCCGCCTCAACGTTTCTGATTGGTGCCGCGATTTCTAGGCCATGGAAATGGGCTTGAATGAGCTCTTTGCCAGACTACTTCTCGAGCAAATCTGAATTTGCCGGAAGTTGTCTGGGTTTTCCCAGGCTAAGGAATTAGCATAAACTGTCAGATTGTTATCATCACAGTAATGCGAGAATAATGCACACAAAGATAAGCCATATTTTTTCACTTTTCAAGTCTTTTATGCTCACAAAGGCTGCATTTATTTGATTAAAAATACAGTAAAAACAGTAATATTGTGAAATATTATTAAAATTTTTAAGAACGGTTGTATTATATTTTAAAAATTACATTTATTCTTGTGATGCCAAAGCTGAATTTTCAGGCTTAGTACTCCAGTTTTCACGTCACATGATCTTTCAGAAATCATTCTAATATTCTGATTTTCTACCATATAAAGTTAAAAACAGCATTCATTTGAAATAGAAATCTTTTTATAAATGTCTTTACTGTCACTTTTAAGCACTTTAATGTATCCATGCTGAAAAATATACATTTCTTTAAAAACAATATAGTGTAGGTGATTGAAAATGAAGTAAAACTGTAAATGTACATTTAAAATATATTAACATGAACATTTTCCAAAAGAACAAACACTTTAAAAAATGTAAATGATTCAAACTAAACCGATATTAACAATCAAAATACAAAAAAAAAAAAAAAAAAAGTTTGTCTACCTGCGTACGTTTCTGGCCTTAAAGGGACAGTTCACCCAAAAATGAAATTCTGTCATCATTTACTCAGCCTCAAGTTGTTCCAATCCTGTATGAGTTTCTTTCTTCTGCTGAACACACAAGAAGATATTTTGAAGAATATGGGTAACCACACAGTTGTGGGGTCCATAAACTATTTGGTTACAAACATTCTTCAAAATATCTTCTTTTGAGTTCAGCAGAACAAAGATATTTATACATGTTTGGAACAACTTGAGGCTGAGAGAATTTTCATTTTTGGGTGAACTATCCCTTTAACGTTGTCATGTTCACACAAGCACCTCTACATACATCCAGGAACCAACCGAATGCATGTTTCTCTGATTGTGGTCTCTTCTCTTCCGCAGTCGAAATGTGTCTGGGGATCAGAAAGAGGAACATAAAGACGCCAAACCCCGCTCGCTACGCTTCACCTGGAGCATGAAGACCACCTCCTCCATGGAGCCCACAGAGATGATGCGCGAGATCCGCAAAGTCCTGGACGCCAACAACTGCGATTACGAGCAGCGCGAGCGCTTCCTGCTCCTGTGTGTCCATGGCGACGGCCACGCCGAGAGCTTGGTCCAATGGGAGATGGAGGTGTGCAAACTGCCCCGCCTCTCGCTAAACGGCGTCCGCTTCAAGCGGATATCAGGAACATCCATCGCTTTCAAGAACATCGCCTCGAAAATTGCCAACGAACTAAAGCTGTAAGGGAAAAATAAGTCGAAAATGTGAAAAGGCAGCAAAAAGGACTAAGGCACAAAACTAGAGTAATCAAGCTGTACATTCTTTTTGAACAAGTAGCAGATACAAGGATTGTTTTCCTCAAACACTTACAAAGTATGTACGTTACTGAAGATATTGTATAGAATCATGCCTTAGGCAATAATTTCCGGCATCTTTGAAGCATTATTAATAATATTATTGTTGTTATTGTTGATGTTATTATTATTATTATTATTGTGTAATATTATTTCAAACTGTAGGAAAACAAAATGACAGTTTTATTTCTTTACTTTCTTTTTTTTGTTTGTTTTGTTTATGCACTACTGCAGTAGGTGCCCTGTGGGGCCAAAAGATTAACACCAGTGACTGAAAAGATGTCTCTTAACCAGACAGACAGAAGATTGACGGTTAATCGCTCCAGTATTTCTCTTTATCGTTCCGCCCCTCCTGCCAATACCCTTCTTGAATGCCAAAGCAAATGGCCAATGTTGATTTACGCACATTTTCCCAGATGTGCTATCCATCCATTCCTCCACTTTCCCAACCATCTTTTCCTCCTCAACCCAGGATATTCCCACTTGTTGTTTTCTAGCGCTACACACGGCTGAAGACGGCCAGGATCGAGTGCGCTTCAGCCGACGGGCTACTGCAATGGAACGTAAAGAACGAGATCGGGAATGTTTTCCTTCCTGGTCCGTCGAAGTATTTAGTTTGTTTCCTTACGAGGCCTGAGGCGATGACGAAACGCTCTCAGGTGTCGTTGTAATGTCTTGGCTTTGGCTCCGGCCCCCAGGGCGCACCGATGACCATGAATCATTCGGCTCAGAACTTTCACTTTGCCGTTTCAAGGCTTCAGTATTCACTCCCATCCCTAAGAACCAACGGCACTGTTGTTATTATTTTGTTTTGATGTTTCTGTTTGTTTTTTGGAATGTAAATAATGTACCTTAGTTTTGCAGCAACAGCATATTGATATACTTTTTTCTTTTCTTTTCTAAGTCTGGCTGTGAGTCGGAAACTATGGAAATTAATGTAACTCATCACAGAATAAGGTTAATCAGTGTCTCCATTAAAACAACTGAAAATCAATGATTTGCAGGGTGGCGTTTTTTTTGGACATGTTTTACAAGGCTCAATTCAAGCATAAATGTTTAAATCACTGGTGGAACATTTCATTTCTTTTAACAGCTGAAGGACTTTAATACATAACCAAAGACAACCTCTACGTGATACAACCCACAACCACGGCGATCATTGCATACTTTGTCCTTTATTGCCCTTTGCATGCAGTCATATTTAGGAGGTTTTATTGGAAGTGAGTCATGAAGTTGTGGCCTTGATCTGGATCTTATTACTCTGAGTTTCCAGGCATAAAGTCTTGGTCTGGATCTTGGTCTTACTTTAAGGTATCAAGCAAGTCTATTTCTGCACAATAGATGATAATTACTTAAACCACAGGTCTCAAGCAGTGTTTGATAATGTGTATGCAGGACATTTATTTCCATGAAAAAAAAAATATATATATATATATAATTGTAGTTTTGTAAAGACATTCATATGTAGGCAGTAGGCACAATTTATTTTATTTTTTAAAATAATTTAAACATTTAAAAAACTAATTTAGTTCAAAGATGTCCAAACTTTATTTTATTATTAGCTATATTCTCCAAAATATAGTTGGAAACACAGGAATAGGTGTATAAAACTGTCTAGGGCAACAAAAAACAAAAATCAATTGGCATTTTAGAAGATTATGTTAGCCTGACACACATATGTATATCACCTGATCCCTTATATAATTTCCAGCATCTTATCTATTATATAACAGCTCTTCAAATTCATAAAAGCTTTTCTCAGAAAAGCACACTGCCCTGAACTTCCATGCATCTGTCTACAGCTGGATGGACTCGTGCACAGCATCATCCCCCTGTGCGACCCACCAAAGCAGTAGTAATTATAAACGCAGTCATGTTTGATTAAACTCTGACCATGTCCCTTTTCCATGCATGATCCGAATAGCCACGCCCCATTTTCCACGCACGACTCGGTAATGATTCATTTTCGCAAATCGGTTCAAATGAACAGTTCATTTCAAAGAGCCTGTTCAAAATGAATTCATTTACGCCATTGCGTATTACGTCCCTTACACCCCAGCGTGCATATTTCACTACTATTTCCATATGTGTAAATAAAACTGTCGTACAATCAAGTGGAAGTCCTCGATTCACTTTGTTTGAAAGAGTCGGTTCTCGGTTCGATGCGTTTTTTTTTTTATTCAAGCAACATGAAATATAGAAATTCAAGTATTAAATATGTATGCCAGTATGCATACAATACAAAACAAAAAATATTGAAAAACAAAAATATACAAATACAAGAAAACAGGGTGCCAGGGGAGATGATAATATAGAAATCAGTATAAAGGAGCAATAAAGATATCAAGTAAATACTTAAATCTCACATATTTTTAAAGTCTTGATAGCCTTCTTATTCACAGTCTCAAATACTCTTTACATGCAGCCTTACCTCTGTCAATAAAAACATAAAATTGGGTTTCTAGTTAGAAATCAAATTTTGCCAAAAGGTTTACTCGAGAAACAATGAAAAGTAAAAAACTCGTTTTTCTCAGTCTGATTCAGACCACTTCAAACCTCTTTTGTGAATCGGTTCAACCGATGCATTAAAAAGATTCGAACCAAAAGAACGATTCGTTTCCGAGTCGGGCATCGCTATGTTTTAGCTGTGGTCACGCCCCCATCGTTTCTCACCCGTCAGGGGGAGTTTTGCAGAAAGATTGAACACTGCTGTTGTAACTGCTGTTTTTGACAGAGGAGACTCATTTCGTCTCTTTTTTTTTTTCGATGTTTCTTCAAAGTACCGAGAACGACATGCGTTTTAAGCCGTCTCGAGACCGACTGTACAGCGCGCGCTGCTGCGGCTGCTGTCACGTGCGGACTGGAACCATCATCCTGGGTACCTGGTATATGGTACGAGGCTTAAAACATTCAATTAAAGTCGTGTTGTAGATTTTAACACAACTGAAATATATCAGCAGTCTCCCCCTCTCTTTTCGAGGTGTGTCTGTGTGTTAAAGTGCGTCTGTGTGGGTGGTTTTTGGTAAGCAGAGCCGTGTTAGCTCGATGTTTACGACCTCTAGGCTAACTCAATGTTTTGAATTGGAACTATCAACAAGCAAGACACATAAACGAGATTAGACGTGTTACATTTGTATTAAACGCTTTATAAGGACCTTATCTCTCAATTGAAGTAGCACAATGTGATGTGGAGATTATATTTAAGTGTTAATTTTCTATTATATTTGTATGTAGCTAACAAGCTAACCGCTAGCTGAGGCCTGACGTTGTGTTTACTACACTGCCATTGGGTTGAAATTCAGTTCGTTGATAATTTGCACGAAATGTGATTTAAAGGAAATTATTTAGAATAATATAGCTATTATATGTTTATGATGGTAAGTTATTTAATATTTGTTTAAGTCAGCTCTATATATTTGTATGTTGAATGCCAACTAGATATTAAACAAAAAAAAACTACTAATAAACGATAATGAAGTGTTGCTTGGCAAGTTTATGATTACTTTTGGATTAAATGGCACTTTTTGCCGACAAAAATAAATAAATAATCGCTCTGCCAATCTCAATGGTAAATATTGAAGTAAATCATTGTGTCAAAGTGTTTTCAGAAAACCTGACCCATTGAAGACTGACTGGTTTTTTGACTTTTTTTGTTAATTTTATAAGTTACACATATATTCTTAGTAAAAAGTGCAAGACATATGTTTTAAGACCTTGATTTCTTTAACCTGCTGAATTACAATTACAAAATGTACAGGGAGTCACATGACAGTGAATCATCAGACTTTGTCATATTACACTTTCATTTTTGGTTTCAGTGTTATGTCTTACTATCAATGCCATCTATACTTTCTTTGCTAATATAATCTCTGTCCAAAGGTGGTGAACCTGTTGATGGGTATTCTGTTGACTGTGGCAGTAACTCACCCTGAGAACGTCCCTATTGTTGACCTGCAGTATGAGGTTATTGAGCATTACTTCGCGTCAGACAGGATGTCAGGTATGTTATGAGATTTTTCAGTCATTAATACAAATACAATATTTTGTAATGCGATATTTTTATGCCACGTTTATATTTCAATATTTATTTGTATTTAAATGTTTAATTATAAAACCTAATTATACATTTTTATACTTGTTTGTATATTGTTTTTGTATTTATATGTTATATACAACATCTCCTTCACCCCTGTAGAGAACGCTTGTGTGGGCTTTGCCATCTCTCTTCTGATGCTCACTATTAGTGCCATGATGGTGTATGGAGCCATTACTGTAAGTTTAAATGATTACTATGCCTGGCTAGTAGTTTAATATCTGATGTTGAACACAATAAATTGTATTCTTTGGTATTGTAAATAGGCATGTCATGATGCACATATACTAAGGACTTAAACATGGTAAACGTTCTCTGACTTTTAAAGGCAATGCACCGAATTTCATCCATTATTACTATCAATGCGGAGTAAGTTGGGTTAATGTATTGTGACGTGAGAATAATGCATTTCATCATTGTGTTCATCTGTATTTCACAGTCTTGCTTGATGTCATCTTTAAAAAACAGGTTGGATCTGTGAGCATTTGTTGTATGGTAGTTTCTGCTGTGAAGTCATGAGTTCACTGTTGCCAATGCATATTTGCCATACCTGAGCTTGATACCTCGAGTGAACATTGAGCTTTAACTGTGTTTTAGACCCTGAGTATCCTCTGACCGCAAATGTTAGGCCTTATAGGCAGTGAAATGCTGTTCCAGTAGAGTCACAGCCTTGTCAGATCTGCTAATAGCTCCCTTTCCATTTTAGGCATTCTCTGAGTTCTCCTTTTATTTGCTCAAAACTGGATGATTCAGTATTCCCTGGAGTCTTACAGGTTTGCATCAGCATTAAAATGGTGAGAAACAGTCTATGACATGACTGTTATTTTCCCCTCTGGCACAGAATCGTGATGGCTGGCTCATCCCGTTCTTTTGCTACCAGCTGTTTGACTTTGCACTGAGCTGTCTGGTGGCCATCAGCTCGCTCACGTACTTGCCCAGAATCAAGGACTACCTGGACCAGCTGGTCAGTCTGCCCTCTGTCTGTCGCAAGCCTCTGACACTAGAAGCTCATTTAAAAACATGTAACCTAAAATCTGTCTCTTTTTTAGCCGGACTTCCCTTACAAAGACAACCTGCTCTCTCTGGACTCCAGCTGTCTCCTTCTGTTTGTGCTCATCTTTTTTGCCATTCTCATCGTCCTCAAGGTAGATATATGAGCCTCACCTGATGTTTCTGTACATATTTTATTTTTAAGATCCAGGTTACAGAGTGTAACTTATGTGGGGTTTTTTTGTGTGTTTTTTTAACAGGCCTATTTGATCAACTGTGTGTGGAACTGCTATAAGTACATAAACAACAGGAACACTCCAGAGATTGCCGTCTATCCTGCTTTTGAGACCCCCCCTCAGGTATGTCCATCTTAACAGGGTTCCCAGTCTGAACCTAGGCTACTTTGAGTTGAGTAGATGACATTTTATACAACAACACTACACCATTAACAGGCATTATACAATCTGATGAAATGTAACAACATAAATGAAACCCTATTTACTTTAGAATATGTTGGTCTAATTGTGTACAGTTCATCACTTTACATTATTCTGATGAAAAACATGGTTGTCTTTGCCTCTGAAACATCTTTCTCTTGTTTTTCAATACATTGCTCCATTGTAGCATATAACGCCCACTTTTTGCAATCCAAACCTCTTCACGAACACATTTCGGTTTGCCATTTTATTAACAGAACTTTTTCAGAAAGTTTTTGTTTTATTAGAATATTTTCTTTCTTTCTTTGTTCTCTGTTATTTTAGTATTATTTATCTACTATATAAATACTAATCTGTATACTGCATTTACTAATAATTTGAATTAGGTTTTTAAAATAATTTAATTTTATTTAAACTTTTGCTTTGTTGTGCTTTTGTCATTTTTATTAGTTTTTATTTTTTCTTCATTTCCATATAGCTTTAATTTATTTTTATTTCAGTTTTAGGTTTAGTAATTTTAGTACTTTAACTTATTTATTTGACTTAGTTTCTAATTTTCATTCAAGTTTTTCATCTAATATTTATATTTGATTAAAATAATTCTAATAATAATACTGATCTGTACAGTGATTTAATTTTTAGCATCCTAATATCCTCTCTCATTAGTTATATCCAAATACACGTTACACACTGTTACAGTAGATGGCACTCTCTGCCTCTGAAAGAGCTTTTGAGCAATGTTTTTTTCTAGACTCCTTAACAGTCCAGCAGCTGTACAGTTTTTTTTTTTTTTTTTTTTTTTTTTTTTTTTTTGCTTGTTACCAAAGGAAAGTGTGCTGTGTGGTTTTGTTCGTGGTACATGACCTCAGACTGGCTTTATTTTAACGGTGTCTTCTTTTTATCATAGTACATCCTTCCCACCTATGAAATGGCCATGACAATGCCAGCGAAGGAGCCACCTCCTCCCTACATGCCAGCTTGAATTCCCCCGAATGGTTTCGTCAGTAAAAGCCAGTGCAGACTCCCATCTTTGCCTTTCGATCCCGCCTTCCATCCCAACACTTGGAAGGCGTTTAGACTCCCAGCATCCACTCATCACATCAGCAGCTTAGACTTACCCATGACTATTTCTTTCGCATGACTCTTGTAACAGCTCGTCACTGCAGATCTATTTTTGTAAAACTATAGGAAAACAGTTGAAGCGGTACAGTGTTGGGGAAGAGATCGTTTGTGGCGGGATTTATTTTTAATTACTTAGTGTTGTATCTGAGATATGAAATGCCATTCTCTTTTGTGGACATCATGACTCGGGCTCTGCAATAAATTGTGCTTACGACAGAATTATATAGTTAACTGATAGTCAATCACTAATGAAATGATTCTGAGATGGGGCAGATTATCTAAAATGATGTTTTTACCAATGAAAGCTTTCACTTTACCTGCCACCGTGAGATCTTTATTTTTCCATGCTTTTCAATGCTATATTTTGTTCCTGGTGTCTTAGTAGTGAAAATCAACATTGACTGGGTACTTACATTTAAAAATCACCACCCTTGGCTAATAAATCTGTTTTGCTAGATTAAAAATGTTTAGACAATCCAGTGTGATGGTTAAAAGATATATTTTTTCCATTGTGTACTTTTATTTGTGGACGTAGGACTTACATCCTTTCAAAAGTGAAAAAGCTCAAAGCACTTTTTATCTTGTTTATATAATTTGTGTGTGCGTGCGTGTGTGTGTTTGTTTGTTTTCCATCCATTGAGCCATTGTGCACCATCATGTATGCAGCTGTCACAGTGATCTGTTGTCATGGTAATGCTGGTTAACACACAAGAGGAAACTTTCCTCACATGAATGACAATGATTTAGAATTAAAAAAGAAAACTGCTAGTGTTGTGTAAATCAATGGATGCATGTTATTTTATTTTGTGGTCCGTTTCTTTTCTTGTACATGTTCTGAATCTAATTACTTCAATAAACGTTTCAAAACATTGAATCTGCTATCAGACTTTTTATCTACAATTAACATTTGGTTCATTAGTATTACTCAATTTGCAATTAGAATAACTGCCTTAAAGGAGACATATCATGCTTTTAAATCGTTCCTTTTTACATATAAATCATACATTTGTAGTCTATATAAAGCGGAACTGCAATGCTTGGGTCTGAATTCCTCATTATTATAGCTCCACAGGCCCCTTTTCTACCCCTTTTCTGATGTGCGTCTGAGAGCAACTCGTTTTGGTGCGGTCTCTTTAAATACAATTGAGACACTTCATACCCCGCCCCCTCTCCAGGATGCAGAGGTGACACTCGGTTCAACTCCACCCCGTTCGGCCATTTTTGTAGTTTGATAGCAGAGATACGATTATCTAGCGGCACAGAAACTTTTTATTCACACGTTATTAACAAAATGTCAACAACGGAAGACTTGTCCAGCCAGCCTTACATGTTCGAGCCAGAGTCGGAGCCGGAGCGAGATGAAAATGAAGACGACAAACCTGCAGAACAACGTCTTCATATGGATGTATCGCAATGGTGTGTTACTGTATTTACACATGAAACTTTGGTCTTCCGACCTTTTACCACCGTGTCAATTTATTTTGATTAATATGTGCGAGGGAGAGAGAGCAAGACAGCATCTAGTTTGGAGACGGTGTCTTGTTTACACTTTCGCCTGGCTCCGAAGAGAGAGAGAGTGCGTGTGCGTGACCGGGTCTCTCTCTCTCTGCTCGTTCTTTCAGTTAAACATGCGCCCTGTCACAAGCGCGGCAGTTCATCTACATTAGACGGTGTAATGAAGCGTGTGGGTTACTACATCCAACAACAGAACATTTTAACTTACCCTCTCGTAACTTCTGCATCTTTTAGCTTGGACTACAAAATTGCAGCGAGAAATAAAAATGGCGGATTACTCGAAGTGTTGGGCTGGAAGTCAATGTCCTTATTTTGCAGTTCCGCTGCAAATACTGTGACGTAATAGTTCACAAAACGTCATAGATAACAGAAAAATCGGAACAGGTTGAAAAATAAGGCCAAAACAGAATATGAAGATATCAACGAAGCACCTGAAGAGAATAATTTCAACTTTTCTGTACTTCTAAACACTCCAAATATACAACAAAATGCATTTAAGGGCTAAAAAAGTGGATTTAGCATGATATGTCCCCTTTAATGTTTTGCATCCTTTATGAGGTCTATTGTGCAATGTTCTAATACGTGTAATTCAGATTCCTGGTAATTTGAGGTGGGGCTCCCCCTCCTTTATTTGGATTGGACAAAAATCTGACAAGTTTCTTGCGGACATCCAACCCTTTAAATGTGCGGTCTAGGATGCTGTCAGAAGCATACTGGTGTCAGTTAGACGAGAGGACCGCACACAAACCTGAAGCAGACTTGAGAAGAACGCAGAAACAATGAAGTCCTTCATTGGGAGTTTGGTATATTGCTTTTCTCTTTTGCTGGTGGATCTCTGTGAATCCTATGACCTTAACAATCCAGCCTACATTTTGGCCCAAAGTTATGCACAAAGAAGAAATCATGCGCTTCCACACCGGACATTGAGCCCAGCAGGTAGGTTTCTGAACTTAAACCACTAGGCCTATGTTAGTTTCAATTGACATGTTTGACTAAGTTATGTATTATGTACGTTTTCAGTGTTTGCATTGTATCTTAAACTGCATCACAGCAATGGAACATTTATGGTTTCATTATTTTACTAGATGCATTACAAAAAAATATTTACATAACAGTGTGTAATTCATAGTTAAATGCACAATGTTAGAAATATATTTATTGCATTAATAATAGCTTATGTGAAAATAAAATGCATCCACATTTAAGCATTGAAGGGCTAGTTCACTCCAAAAATATCAAAATCATTTACTCAACCCGTATGACTCTTTCATCTGTGGAACACAAGACATTTTTCTGAAAAATGCCTCACTGTTCTTTTGTCCAATCATTCAAAGTCAATGAAAAATATTTTGTGTTAACACAGAAGAAAGAAATACATACAGGTTTAGAATCACTTGAGAGTGAGTAAATAATGACATAATATTTTTGTGCGAACCATCCCTTGTGCATGCATAAAAAAGTGCATGAATGCTACAGAAAAAGCATTCGTGGGATATCTGAGTGGCATGTATTTTAAATGTTTAACAATGAGGACTTGGGGCATGTATTGCAAACAATGCCAATTGTATTTGTTTGACTGACGTTCTGTTTGCCTAATTTCCTGTTCCTCTTCAACCTTCTGATGGTCCGTAGTGTACAGGACTAAATACTGGTTAGATGGACCTGATCGCCCTCACAAACAGAGGAGGAGGATTTTACCCCATCTTATCCCAGTAGGTTATCCAGGACCCACAGCTCCTTCTCAGCTCAAAGTTTATGACTGGCTAAAAGACATACCAACCACAAAAGTTTATAATACAAATAAATACCAATCTCCACCTGTGGCACTCAAACAGCTGAAAGGTGAATGGGCGCCAATAGTTTGTCGAAAAGTTCAAGATCCAGAACAAACAGTTTTAGTTACAGGAGAATCAGGGGAAAAGACAGGCGTTTCTGCGGTGGTGTCAAATCAGCCACTTGTTGTTCCACAACAACAGTATTCAGGTCCAGAGAAATCAGTGGTTCGATCAACAAATAACCAACCAACCTTTTCGACAATTGCTCCTGAGACAGGTTTTCAGCCATCAAAGCCATCAATGACGCATTCCTTGACTTTTACAGCCCAACAATCTTTGAACCTCTCCCTGCCTCAGAAATCCATGCCACAATCCTTGTCAAAATTGGCACAAGAAGCAAATTCACAAGGCACCTCACCCCAATCCCTTCCAACCACACCCGAGGCATATCCTCAAAGTACCTTCTTCGAATCCCTGCCAACATCCACCCTTACACCAGAGACATACTCCCAGAGCACTTCATCCCAACCCTTGCCAAAGTTCACCTATACTGAAGGGCCAAATCCTCAAAGAATCCCATCCCAATCAGTCACACTAGAGCCGTATGCCCAAGGTGCCTTCCCCGAATCCCTGCCAACATCCACACTGACATCAGAGGACAATCCCCAAAGCGCTTCATCCCAGCCTGTGCCAATGTCCACTCATAGATCAGGGCCATATTATCAAAAGATCTCATCCCAATCTCTGTCAACATCCAATCTGACACAAGAAGCACATCTTCAGACCGTCCCACCACAGTTCTCACCAATGTCCACTGTGCCACAAGAATCACTACCAGAGGCACCAGGCAGGATTATTACCCACGGCAGGATAGCCATCACAGGGTCGACAGGTATAATTCCATCAATAATTCTACTGCTTGGTTTAACCCTCCATCTATTCATGCAGGGGTGTCCAATCCTGCTCCCGGAGGGACAATGTCCTGCCATTTAGATCCAACCTGCCCCAACATACTTGTCTGGAAGTTTTCAGTAATCCTGAAGACCATGATTAGCTGGTTCAGGTGTTAATAAGGATCGGAGATGAATTCTCAGGACAGTGGCCCTTCAGGGGCAGAATTGGACACCTTTTACATAAAAGCAGTAGGGATCTTAAGGGTTCTTTGTTTCATGGGTGGATGGAGCAAAATGACATTAGGGGCCGATTATTTGTTCCTGATTCCTGATGTAAGGCATCTTACAGATCAGAAAATGTGACCTTTCATATTCCCGAGGCATTCTAGCATTCCAGTGGTTTGAAGTATGTCATTTTGCTGAGGTCCAATGGGATATTTTAAAAGCGACCACACTCAATATTTTTTAACTGACTAATGTAATCTAACTGTTTGCATGTAAAGTATATGCTTTACTCATATTTACCATTCCAGTGGATCACCGTCAACTCTAAATCTGGTTGTTTTACTAATCCTTTAATAGACTAAAAGACCAGTCTTCATTATATCATATGGACATTGAGTAACGCAACTTCTAAAGTGCTTCATTTTTACTGAACTCTCAGCAACAGATTCACAGTGTAGGAGCCGCCCGTTGGACCTGGTCTTCATCATTGACAGCTCACGTAGTGTGCGTCCAGGTGAGTTCGAGAAGGTCAAGATCTTCCTGGCTGACATGGTGGACACTCTTGATGTTGGTCCCGATGCCACACGTGTCGCAGTGGTGAACTACGCCAGCACTGTCAAAATCGAGTTCCTGCTGAAAAACCATCTTACGAAGGACACGATAAAGCAAGCCATCAACCGCATCGAACCCTTGGCAGCAGGAACCATGACTGGTATGGCCATCAAGAAAGCCATGGATGAAGCCTTTACCGAAAAGTCAGGTGCGCGGCCTAAATCGAAGAACATCTCAAAGGTTGCCATCATTGTCACCGACGGACGTCCTCAAGACCAAGTCGAGGAGGTTTCGGCTGCAGCACGGGCGTCAGGGATTGAGATTTACGCCGTTGGAGTGGACAGGGCTGACATGGGGTCACTGAAGCTCATGGCCAGCAATCCACTTGAGGACCATGTGTTCTACGTGGAGACCTACGGTGTTATTGAGAAGCTCACCTCGAAGTTTCGGGAGACGCTGTGTGGTAGGGCTAATGCAAAGAAAAGGGGAGATGGGGCTCTCTTTTTTTCTTTTTTACAGGATATATATCTCAATCCTTGGGAGTGGGTGATGATTCATTCTCTGGAAACCAGTTGGCTCTGAACCCCAAATTTAAATTCATTTTCAATTCAACATACATTGTGATAATTTGGCATTAGAACTTTCAAGGTGATTATTGTGTTCTCCAGAAGTTTGAATCGTCGGATCGCAACATATCCTGAAGGAAATTTTTCTTCAGTATGTGAGTGCTGATAAAGTCCACCGATCATTCAAAGAAGCATTCTTCTAAGTTTGGCTCATTTGAATGCTTTGAATCAGCTTATATATGTGCTTTGCATCCTATTTTTGTGGAATGAAGGTCTTGGAATGGAACGCTTTTGAAATTTAATATTGTCAATGTCTTTTCACAATTGTTGTTAGACTAGTGTGCTTCAAGTATGTTTTTCATAGAAACCTCAGATAATTGAGAGCTTTGAATATTTGACTGACTGTTTGTGGATAATTAAAATTGTTTGTCTTTTTCAGGACGAGAGTCGATCTTTTGGACATTAAAATTGCTCAATCAAGGGCTGCGCTAGAAAAGTGCTTGCTAGTTACGCCTTCAGAGTGAACAAACAATTTGCTTAGTGCAGCTGTCAGCTAGTCACCATAACATATTGATATAAATGCTAAATGCTATGCAAACTAAGGGCATCAAATTTGCTGAGTAATTTCATCACATAAGAGCCAATAAAACTCCCATAAAGTTTCCAGTGTGTCTTTAGGGACTTTGCAGATATTTTAAACAATCCCCCCCCCCCCCCCCCCCACACCAAAATTAAAAGCTAGATGTAATAAAATCCAGGCAGTTGCCCATTAACTTAATCTTGCTAGAGTGGCTCATCACTCAGTCGAGTAATGAAAGCTTGTTCCAGGTATGGACGCCTGTGCCATGGGACATGACTGTGAGCACATATGTGTCAGCAGTGGCTCCTCCTTTTACTGCAAGTGTCGGAAGGGCTATATTTTGAACGAAGACCAGAAAACATGTTCCCTAAAACGTAAGAGCCAGAAGATTATGCTAACTGCTTAACTTTATATTTTGAAGACATACTTAGTACAAACATATTTGATTTTATCTAACCGTGACTAATTTCAGCTCAATAATAGAGAATGCTTACATTGCGACAATACTTGCAATTCTATTTGACTAACCTGTTTAGCTAGCAATTGCTTGCCAGCTTTTTACAAGTGTTCGGATTGTATTACTTGATATCATATGATGGCAGTCTATGATTCATTTATCTTATTGTGTGTGCTAAGTTACAGGTTACATGAAGATGTTCCAAAACCTAGTGAGCTGCCTTGCTGTTTACAACTCCTCAGACAACTCCTCATGCAAACTCAAAAGTGACTGATCTGGATCACTCTACTCATGTCACACAAATAGCCCTCTGAACATGAAGCAAATGGGAGACAACACAAAAGATGCTAACATGCTAAGCTAACAAAGCAAATCTCCAATAAGCAGAAAAGCAAATGTTTGTTGAAGTCGTCGATGTCTTGAATGGGCGGCTGCCTCAGATTTAGGGGAAAATTATGTATTTTAGAAGGCAGCATAATCTCGTTGTGGCTGATGTTTTGGAACAGCCTTTGTGCCTTAAAATGCTTTTGGCAGTTCATTGGGTTTTGGAACAGAGCTGTAATTTAGTTATGTGTGTGCAATGTAACATTATTTTTCTCACTAGCAGCTGAATTCTAGCCACTAATTCAACCCATTCAAAATCACTGTTGAATTACCGTGGACTTTACTGTTCTGTGCTATTCCGTTGCCAGAACAGTACAGCAATAACATCAGTGTCAGTGTTGCTGTAAATCTGAGACAGATGACAAACCATAGCTAATTTATTAGAGGCAGATAATATTTCATTTGGGGCCAATAGAGCAGATTGCATAGAGGTGTATTGGTTACATCTTGGCTTGAAAATGCCTGGAAATTTTGCTTGACTTTTACAGTAAAACAAGACATTTATTTGAAAAACAACATTGCATAAAATATCAAGACTCATTTTAATAGGTTTTATCTTGAATATAAGTGTATTTTGTCTTACTGCAATTTTTACTTAAAATGAGTGAAAAATTCTTCCGGTACAGTAAGGTAAAATGCAGTCGTATCAAAAATACGGTCTTTGAAAATAAGTCTTAATATTTAATGCAGTCTTGCTTCTTAAGTAAATCTGGGTATTTTTTATATGAACCAGAAAACCTGAAGAAGAAAAAATACTCATTAAGAATAGGATTGTATGCAGTGTGAAGTTCAATTTCATTGAAGATGTTAGTATTGAACTAGTTTATTGAGAAGGTAAGCTTGGCAGTGCTATGATGACATTTTCCACTCTTTGTTTGAATCCCCAAACCCTGCAATGGAAAAATCCCTGATGTTTTACTTTTACCGTGCACAGCATTGTCAGTGTTTATGTCCTATGGATTGTTCCAGATATGGATGCCTGTGAAATGGGACACAGCTGTCAACATATTTGTGTGAGCAGTGGCGACTCTTATCACTGCAAGTGCCGCTCAGGCTTTATCTTGAACGATGACATGCAAACATGCTCCATTAGAGGCGCTGGTGCTTACGGGCTTGGTGACAGAGTACACAGGGGTGACCGAAACAGAAGCAATGATGGCGACCAAAACGGTGAAGGTAGTGCTAGTGAGTTACGATCAGAAATGACTATGACTTTATTCATGCCATTTTGTGATCTGAAAATCAAATAAAAATTCCATCAAACGATTACAAGTAGTTTGTGATCCGACTGCTATTGGATATTAATATTATTTTAACAAAAAGTTCTTAAAATTTTAACTTTGCAGCAATGTGTCCCAATAGGGTTGGGCGATATGACCAAATTCTTATTTCACGATGTGAGAAATTTATTTCACGATAAAGGATATATACCATGATATAGCTATTTTGTGCTAGCCTGGCTAAAGTCAGACCTCTTCTCATTGAGACGTGGTCTGGGAACCACATGTTCATTTTCTTGTATTTGAGGCGTGGTTTACGAATGCCCAGAGCCGTTTATTGGGCGCTACGAATGTCTATCAAATGCGCCTGTACGTAGCTCATAGCCAGTCGTTTCAATTATACCAGATGACGTATGTAGAGCGACAGAAATTCGTCGAGGAAGAAGACGAAATAAACTTGCGTTCTAAACTACTTAGAACACTATCTAAGGCTGCATCGAAAGGTAACTTCGCGTCTGATGCCATGTTGGACCCATAGATATAAACAAACTGCTTTGGTGTGTCGCATAGACGCCGTCATCGTCTTGCTGCTCACTCCCCGTTCTGTGATTGGTTCCCTTTTTGAGGGGAAAATCTGGTCCATGGTATCCAGGCTGCCTAGCAGCGTGAATAAAATCGCCCTGCGCTCAAGGCAGTATGGGGAAACCCAGGCTATTTTTGTGCTATCTAATTTCTGTTATTAAAAATAAGCAAATTACAAATAATAGGAAAAATACAATATAACAAAAATATGAGTTGAACTAATTAAGTTTTCCTTTAGACATAACCAGCTGTGTTTACATGAATATGCCACACAACGGGCATTTTGACATAATTCGACCATTCAAGCGCAGTAAGACGTGAAAGAGAACTGAATTCGTGATCGCACTTTATTCTGTGTGTGCACTTTAGCAGTGTGCCAGTCATCCTTTTCAGGATGTATTGCGCTTATAACTCTTTTTAACATCAAGCACGTCCCACTGTTTAAACTCTCATTCATGCATTTCACATGCTGATTTGACATGTTGAAGTGTCAATAGTGCTAATGCATACCGCGATATACCCGATATAGCAAAATCTCTAACGATACCATGGTAACGATATTTATCATCATACCGCCCAGCCCTATGTCTCAATGGATTTTCTGAAAGTCAAGTAGAAAAAAAATAATCCCGGACCTATTGGCCATCGCTATGGCTTATTTCAGGTGCGGATGTCTGTGCGTTGGGCCACGACTGCCAACACACTTGCGTCTCCAGCGGTTCTTCCTATTACTGCACATGTCCCCCTGGCTTTGTCTTGATGCAGGACACAAGATCATGCTTCAAAGCCAGTGATGCTGATGGTGATGGTAGTGCCAGTGAGTTTTCGGTCTCAGACCTTCATAAATGGTATTATCATCATACCATTTTATGATAGGTTTCTTTAGCCAGCTGAAGATTATATAAATATGTTTGTTGTTAAAAATGTAATATTCTTTTAAGAAGAATCGAATAGTTCTATTGTCTTGTATGTGTTGCTGAGGTTTGTTAGCTTCAGGGCTCTAGAGTTTTAACTTATTGCAGGTCTGGACTACTGTGCGCTGGGTCATGAATGTGATCACGTTTGCGTCAACGATGATTCTTCCTATCATTGTGAGTGCCGGCAGGGTTTTGTGTTGCAAGAAGACAAGAAAACATGTTCCAAAAAACGTAAGAGCTCAACCATGTGTTTTCTGATCAAATATTGCACTGAATGCAATAGATGTAGAAAATAGCGGGGTTGGGGGGGGTGCTGGTTTATTATATGGCTTTGAAATAAGTGGTGGGCAATGCCTAACACACACATATACTGGTCAAAGGTTTGGAATTATTCCGATTTTTTAATGCCTTTGAAAGAAGTCTCTTATTCTCAGCAAGGCTATCAAAAATATTTTTTTATATTATTTCTACAGTTTAAATAACTGTTTTCTATTTGAATATATTCTAAAATGTATTTTTTTCCTGTGAAGGGAAAGCGGAATTAATCATTAAAATCAGCTAAAGAAATCATTCATTAAAATAAACTGGGATCACTAAGCTTCATCTGTCAGTGTCTTATAATTTCTGACATGTTGAGTCAATTGAACACTGATTCAACATCGATGTAAACCCATAATATGTAACACTCTCACAATGTTGTGAGAAATTCAGAAATGAACAACATTGCATAAACTGTGTTGCACGGTGTTACATAGTTGCTAAAAGACTTTATGAAATAACTTTCACTTTGGAGTTGGGGGTAGATAATTTGCTCTGTAATTATTACCCTTAATTCAAATCACCCTTTGCGAGGTATTTCTGTGATATTTCTTGTTTGACTGTGATGTGAAGAGGTGAAGGTGGAGATTGTTCAGGACCCTTGCATGTGTGAGGCCCGACTGGCTTTCCAGAGGCAGACACAAACCTCCCTACAGGACCTCAACGCCAGAAATATCCTTTCTGTCTTAGTGGAACTACATTTCCCATAATGCATTGCAAGTTAAATCAATAATTCACCCAGAAATGTAAATTCTGCCATCTTTTTTACTTTTATATTTGTTTCTGGAAATGTTGCCTTTTAAACCCTTTAACCTTAACAGCCGTTATACTTGCTGCTGTCATAAGAAAGGTTGAGCAAATGGAAAACATGCTGGGACGCATGTAACGGAGCGACTATTGGTGAGTAGTGATTCTCTGACGTGATTTTGATGGATTTTAAAAGCAGTCTTACTTTACTTCTGTTCATCAGGGTCCGCATGTTCTGTGAGCTTTCAGCAGTCATCAGCAAAGCTTCATCACAGGCCACAGTGATCTCATGAACCTCTTTATGGCTTCAAAACACCTGGAGCACAGTTTCACATGTTCACAGATCACTGAAAAGTTCCAGAAATGATTATTAATTGTGTTCAAATATAAATGAATATTAAACAATGCAAGATGTATTGATTGTGTATGATGTGTAATGATGTGGACAGTAGAAATCTTTTCATTTAAATAGACTTAATTATGCAATCTATTGTAATCTGTTTTGCTTTGCATCCTCATCTAAGGTGTCATTTTTATTGCCCATGTTCATGTCAAAAATGAATCATTTTCAATATTATTATTGTTTAATCTTATGTAGACTCTCAAGTACAAATAAAGACATACTGTAATCTACAATATTTATAATCAAGCAATTTAATCAATAGTATTCATTACATTAAAACTTTAAATACCTTCAAATAACAGTCTCAAAGTCTCTTTGTCCGATTCATAATATTTGCCTTGCTTTCATAGCGCATGGTGTATTGAAACAGTACAGACATCCCTATTGAAATCATTATCACACAGTTCAGCTAGACAGACTATAGGTTTAACAGTAAGATGTCAAAAACCTGTCTGTCTGCAACCAATGTGAGATGTGCCTGAATCAATATCTCAAACATTACAGACCAACTGTAGACTATCAGTCTAGCCATATAGTATGAACTGCACAAAAACATGTTCATGACAATTCAGCTGTGTGAGATTGTGACCATTTAAGCCCACATATGCACTATACAAACATTTGAACATCCTACAAATTATTCAGACAGACTGAGAACATCAAGATCCCTCTCACACCCCAAATGAATCCCATCTAAAATCGATTCACAACCCCTTGGCATTGGAGCATTTCCAGAATCACCTCAACTGATATTTCTCCATCACCCGTTAAAGCAAACAGAGAAAGTATTCATCTGGTTGCAAGGAGATGGAATGAAAGAGTTTTTTTTTTTTTGGAGAGGATTGATCAGTGCCCATCTGACTGCTCTTGGCCTTGCTCACATTAGACTTAAGTGTAACGTGTTAATTCTCACAGCAAACACCAATATTTGGGTCAAAGGTGTGAGCAAAGATCATTCGGTTCAGTGCAAAATCCATCTACCAGAATATGAGGTCTCGAAGTTCACTGAGATCTGGGTGAAGGTGCACCAGGCACCATTGGTGCATTTCAAACTGTCCACCTTCTATGATTGCAACATGAGACATTCACTATCGCAACCATTTTAAAGTACACAGCGGCCAGTATTTCGTCTGTCTGAATCTTGACTGGCACACTTTGCTGGTCATAAATTATCCTATTCCCTTCAAAGCATTCCCTACACATATTCCTTCCACTTGCATCTCAAACCATCTATTCTGTCAGAGTCTGGTTGAAAAACAAGTCTGGTAAAGATTTTCACATCCTAACCTCACGGGTAAGCATGGAGCTGAGAAATTCCCCAGCAAGTTAAAAAGGTTAGGCATAAAAAAAAAATTATGCTGAAAGACAGTACATATTGACATAACCATGGGTGAATTTCTGTGCTAGACACCTCACAGAAATATTTTGCTATGCATTTCTTCGAAGTAAAATTACCAGATGCCAACAACATCAGACCTCAATGTGGCACTTTGAAAGTTCACACTTTATATTGGTGGTCAAAGACAGTTTTAAGATGGTGCAAAGGAAGCACAGCACTAATCATTACTCCAGCTCAGAAGGGGACGCTCGCATTTCGCTAACGCACAGAAACATCAAACGATCTAACTCTCATGAATATTAATTACGTTCAGGAACTGTACGTTTCAGGAAACATAGATATGTATACGTAGATTTCACATTCCGCTCAAGACACGTCGGCGCTCCCGCCATCTTGGAACGGTAAGCGTTTCGTTACTCACAATAAGAGTCAATGATGTCATAACATTGCACAGCTTCTGGTTTTGAAATCGCCAATATTTATATTCCCGAAGAAATGGGATAACCTTTCACATGTGAGAATGTGTTTGGCTTGTGTTTTAATATTTATTAACTCAATATTACAGTTTTTTTTGTGTGTGTTTTTACTTTTATAGTAACTTTTTAATGTTGTGTTAGCTAATGTCTGCGTCTTGTATTGTGTTAGTTTATCAAAATCATCTGTTTAAGTCTTTTGCAGATATAAATATGGTATTCGTATGGTTGCAGACGATGTCAACTTGCTCTCGAGTGTTGTGTTCACGGACCGGCTTTGACCGTTTCAATATGGCGGTCCGCCACTGGCATATGTAGCCTGTATGTCTATGCCATAAAAAAAAGTGTAAAACAACTTTAGTACGCAATAATTAATATTCATGAGTTGACTGTCGCCACATCGCGTCTCATGGAGGACAGCGAGCTCATAATCCTACAAAAAGCACACGATGAGTTCAACAGTAAGAATTTTAAACGAGCAGAGGAAATATACACACAATTCATCGAGTCCTGCACCAAATCCAGGTATTAATGACTATAATTTAATGTGAATAAATTAGTTAGAAGGAAACTGCCAGTGTAAACATTAGCACAGTCTACATGCTGTCAAGTACAGACATAAAATACTATGATTAGCTTGTCATTGAGTTAGTTAATAAATTAACATAATTTGTTTTCACTAAAAATCACATGTTTTATATATTCTAGAGACTGTAATGCTCTTGATTTGGCCATCGCCTATAATAATCGAGGGCAGGTGAAGTATCTCAGGGTGGATTTCTATGAAGCCATGGATGACTATACTTCGGCCATACAGATCAACAGCCAGTTTGAAGTGCCACTATATAACAGAGGATTGATACGTTATAGATTAGGTAGGTACAAAATTTAACCATAAGCCTGTAGATTAAGTATTTTCCTCATATATGTATGCTTAATGGGGCACCAGCCAGACTAGCTTAAACTCTCAGACATCCAACCAGTTAAACTTTGTTTTTTCCAGAGCATTATTTCTGTAAATCATTTGTGTTCCACTAAGGGGTGCTGTATGATTTCAGTGTGTTTTTCTTCCCAAGGCTTTTTCAAGGAGGCGGAGAGTGACTTTCGGAGAGCCCTGGAGCTGAATCCTGGTTTTAAAGATGCTAAAGAAAGTTTGAGTCAGACACTCCTGGACAGTGAAGAAAAGTGGAAGAGAGGCTACTGATGAGAGCTAGTCATTACATTTTACATTTCTCTTCTGAACCAAGTTGTTTGAACTGTTGAACAATATATTATATTGTCATGGACAATCCAATAGAAAGTGATTGTGCATTCATGAGTTTAAGTAACATTCAAAAATGTTATGTTTCTGTATCTATACTGATTTTTTTTTGTGGACAATTACAAATCCTGCTAGCAGTCCTTCAGACTTTGTCCAGTCCTGTTGGTCACTGCTCAAGATGTGAGTGAATACTGTTCTGAATAAAATGCATGACAGTGTGCATTTCAGAGTACTTTGAATAGTCGTTGATTTCTCAATCCAGGGTTCCTACATGCTTTCCATTTCAAAATTCCATACTTTTCATGACTGAAATTTCCAGACCATACAGCATTTTATTTGATAGAAGTCACCTTTAAATGTTTTAGTTTTCTCAGTTTTTTTTTCCCACTGGTTTTCCTGAAGTGATAATGTTTTTACATGATAAGAAGAAACCTAAAACGCTTTATTACCTGCGTATATTCACCTCTGACACATCAGTTTGATACTGTAAATTTGATTTGACGTTGCACAATCACCAAACATCAAAGTACAGTCTGATTTAGATGATTCTTTGCTCCTTTATATGTTGCTGGTTTGAGTGACACACGCACATTTGTTTAGTGAGGTTCAAAAGAGACTCGCAGTTTTGTGTAATGAAAATGTGAACCTTGAATTCATTCAGTTGTGTTTGACAATCAAACAAGCACTAAAATTTTACCAAGAATACCTTGCTTGTATGATGCATTTTTTTAGGGAATTATTATATATTTTAGGGAACTGAATTGGAGCAATAGTCTCGAAACAAATATTTTTCCATACTCTGTTTTCTTTTTTCCATACTTATCCAGACCCGGAACATTTTCCAAACTGCAGAACCCTGTCAATCACAAGTGGTGCAATAATTATGTATATATATATATATATATTTTTTTTAAATAAACACGTTCTTTAAAATGTGCATTTTGCTTGTATTTATGCTTTTTGGTATCTTGTTAAAATACATTTTGTTGAATTTCACAAGACCTTTCAAGTATATGACTGGTGCATATTTAACTCCAAAATTTATTTTAGATTTTGTACTATTTAGGTATACTTATATAATATTTCAGTATGGGTTGTATTCTCAAATTATATTAAATACCACAAAGGAAAAACTGCTCATTACTGCTATTACTTGTACCCTGCAGTAACTAACTAAAATGTACATTTATTTAACCTTCTCAGAAGCCTGTACAGTTTCTAGAAATATAAATGTTTTATTGCAACAATCATTGGCTGGGCTCAGCTTTCAGTCAGTAATGGTGAGAGGGATTGCTCCCTCTAAATACTGCAGCATAATAGTTAACTCATGACAGCTGTTCTTTAGATGATGATGATGATGAGCATCACCTGCGCACTATATTGGTTTCTTTATACATTTCCTTTCAAAAAGATTCACAAGTATTACTTTCAGTGCTTGAGCTTGAAAGCTTTACATTTTGGTGGTTATTATACATCTAGTCCACCTGATAACAGAAAACTGTTGTGAACAATGATGCCATGGCTTCCTGGGTTTTGGTAAATTATAATCTGTGTTAAGAATGTATTGTTGTTGCTTTTTTTTTTTAAATCCAGTTGTTCTTTAATGTTTTTTTCTCTTTCAGTACTTTATGGCTGTTGGGGGTTGTGGTTTTGGCACAAAACTTCAATGTTGTATCACCACAGAAAACTGTGATTCCAGCACAGAATTTCAACCAAAGTATGTTTTGTATGTGTGTATTGTTTAGGTGTGTTGATCACAATTACCACTAATGTCCACTTTCCCTCTGTTTCTCTTAAATTACATATTTTCAGGAACAGGATTGAAAACCGATTGTCTGGGAAGTTATATGCGGCTAACTGTTGATAAATCTCTAGCTTTTGGAAATCTGGTTGAATTTGATGTCGTCAGTAAGTTGCCTGCAGTTAGTTATATTGCCAAGCAAGATTATTGTAATCTATATCATGTTTTAACTTTGTACTTTTTTTTTTTTTTTTTTTTTTTTTTTTTTTTCCCTTTTCAGATGGTTCCCAAATTGAACCTTTAACTCCAAGTCTGGCTTCTAAATGTGGCTTTAGTGTAAATTCTGATCCCTGGGGTAACTACAGAGTCTTTGCGTCTCTCTTCAACTGTTATGCAGCGAATGAGGTAATTGGCTCTCTTTGGCCTTAAAAACAGTTGCTGTATTCTGCTGTCTTTCACTTCTTTCTCAATTTCAGGATGATCACCTGTTTGATATTAACATGCGTGTCCGGGTGCGTGGTGTCAAAGAGGAACAAGACGTCCTTCAGGTGGAGAAGACCTGTACCCATGACAATTGGGCCCCCCGTGAAGTTCTTTGCGATCGGAATTATATGGAGGTAAATTCTTGTCTTAAGTGATGCCACAAAAACATCTCGCACTAGTGGTCTTAAGATATCTGAACAAGGTACTTTCCTCAGGTTTCTGTTAAACGATTGACGGGAGAAATTACAGCCATGCGTAGGCAACCTAAGACGGCTGAAAGGCAAGCAAAGGGTGATTACCAGTGGCTTGATTCGGTTCCTGAGGTATGGAGATTCAGTTCTTGTTTTGTGTCGTCTTTGCACATGCAGCTCGGTCATGTGCACTTCTCACCTTCTAGGCTATTACCTCAAAATCCAACATCTGGCGGATGGTGTTTTTTACGCCAAAACAAAAAGCCATGTTGTTGGAAGATGCCCTGAAGGCAGGATATGGAGTAACAACAACCAAGTCTCGATTGGTGCTGCGAAGTGGTTTTGACATGCCTGAGACCTATGAAGAAAATGTGAGTAGAAACTCTAGATCATTGATTTGCTAAGAGCTAATGTTTGAGCTGTTGTACATGCTCTACAGGTGAATGGAGTGCCAATGAAGATGATAAAGGTGACTACCTACTTCAAGAGACAATGGTCTGTAACCATGTTGGATACTGTTGCTGCATGTCCAGTTGGTATGTGTGACTTAAGATGTGAGCCTCTTTCTTTCCCGAAGTGTTAAGTTCCAATTAAATGCGTCCAAGTTCACTTAATTACAGTTAGGTGTGTTGTAACCAAATCCTTCAAGTAAGTGGCTCTTCAAGACCAGGATGGAGGAACCCTGATCTATTGCTTTACTTACAGGTGGCCTTTCTTTTACGGATGAAATGATCACCTGGAACTTTCCACGATTTAATCCACTAATGACTTCTGGTGAGGCCACTATCCTTGGGATGCTCATGGGAATCGATGGAAGTGAAATAGACTCAGCGCAGATGGCCTCTAGAGGATATATCTTGACAATAGAAGGCAATAATATTGTAATGAAAATACCAATTGGTGGACCAGATGGCTACTACAAGGTTGGTTTTCTTTCTTGAATTTGACCACTTTAAGTCTTGAGCTTATGGTTGTATCCTGTTGTAGAGTCATGCTGTAGATAACCATTACAACATAAGATACTACATCGAGCCAATGCTGGAGTTACTGTGGAGTGAGGGAGGCATGGATTCTACTAGATACAGAGTGCTCTTTCCCATCAAGACTCCTTTCATGCCTAGACCACCCCATTTTGTTGACCGTGAGTGTTATGGGTTCTCTGACATTCCAAGCTAGTGTAATATTTGTGCTGCAAATTAAATAAATAAAAAATAAAAAAAATAAAAAATAACAGACAAGGTTCACTTTTTCCTGTTGAACATGTAGTCCTTACTTGCACAATCACTATATGCTCTAGCTGCTTTTCCATTTGGTGGTGTTAGTGTAGCAGAAGTCGTTGTGGTGGTTTCATTAGAATTTGTTTTTAATTGCTTGCTGCTTGACTTTCATTCCCTTGTAGTCACTGATGTAGACAAAAGGATGTTTGATGTGCTCTTGGGTCCTTTCCTTTACGATGTCGAGTTGGTAAACCTCACCTCTTCTGCTGAAGTCCTTACTTTGGCAGAGGCCAGTATGAGGGGTTTCAACATACAGGAACAGCGCTTTCAAAATGGCTCCAAGGCGTTTAGACTTCAAGTCCCCTTCTCTGATTCTTTTGTTGTTAAAACTGTGAGTGTCTAATATAATTCAGTGGGGCTGTTTGTTATGGCTTTTTCTGATCTGAATTTGTTTTATTGCAGCAAACTAGTCTGCTGCTTACAGTTTACAGTCTTCGCCTTGTCTTCGGTTTTATGATCTTCCCTGAATCCGTTCCATTCTCCTACATTGCAACAGTTGATGTAACCCTTCAAGATATCAGTAAGTAACAACTTGGGTATCCAAAGTCATCTCACAAATACTGAAGGGATTTGTTTTGTTGCTAATGAATTGTTCCCCATCCAGCTCTCCCAACTTTGGCTGGATCCTGTGATAAGGAGAAGTTCTACATAATGATTTCATATGGAAATCTGGGCAAAAACTTTAATATTATGCTGGGAAAGCGTGACCTGACACCAGACCTGAAAGCAGAGTATGACGTAAAGGAGAACGTTAGTCACATGAGCTTGGTGGTGCCTTTCCTAGCACTTGATGTTGCGTTTGAGGTATGGCTTCCCTTTGTTACCTTCTGTTGTATACTTTGCTGTGTCTTTAAGTGTCTCGCTTTACATTGCAGCTGATGTACCCATCATCCTTGAGGGCACGGCTTGATGTGTTGCTTTGGGAGCCCGTCAACAAATGGACCCTTAGTGATTTTTCCCTGGCTTGCAATTTTCCCATGACCATGACTGGTATGTTCTTTTACAGTGTTCTCACAAGTTATCAACTTTTACACTTTCTGTTGAATTTTGCCTAGAGAATAACAATTGTTTTGGCATGACCTTTTCCCAGAGTGTTTTAGCAATGGCTCCATGTCAGCCCTTGCAGTAAAGGTAGAATCTGTACCCCAGCTTGTCCCCAGTCAACTTACCCTGAGAGATCAATCATGCAGACCCAAATTCAGCAACGACCGATTTGCCTACTTCTCTTATGATGCAAACAGTTGTGGAACCACTAGAAAGGTATAGAGTTGAAACTTTATTTGTCATAGTAATAAATGCTCACCCTCTTATGCTCCTGTCTCTCCCTCAGTTTTATGATGGTGTCATGATGTATCAGAATGAAGTCCTCTTGGGTAACGGAGTAGCCACTCTACCTCCTGATCCAGAGTATCGGTGAGATGGACTATAACAACATGTGTATATCATGCCTGCTAATTGATGTCTTTGAAATTTTAAAGTGTGCTTTTCTCGTTGTTAGAGTGACCGTGTCCTGCTTTTACACGATAAATGATACCCAGACGATTGCGTTCTTCACAAAGCCACGGGAAAATGATCCTATGCTGGAGACTGGTTTTGGGGAGCTGCATGTTGCACTGAGACTTGCTTTGGGTATGCTAGACTACTTTAACTTAAATGCTATCTGTTCAAAGACCCAGATATACTCGCAGTGAAGTTTGAAATTTTGGCTGTTATACAGTTACCGAACGTCCCAGTCCTGCCCACACTCCATTCTACTTAAATTGTGGTTCAATCACACATTGAAGCCACTTCTGCTTGTATTTAATGCTGACCATTTGGTGATCAAATCGCCCAAAACCAGGGTTAATTTCAGGTGTAAAAGGGTGTCTTGGACCATTGAAAAATGGAAGGTAAACTTCAGATGTGCTCTTCATGGATCACTTTGCTTTTCTTCTCTCTCTCCACCCAGATGGTTCTTATAATAAATTCTATGCAGAGGAGGATTACCCAGTTGTACAGTACTTGAGAAGTCCTCTGTTCTTTGAGGTGGAGTTGCTTCAGTCCACTGATCCTCAGATAGAGCTAGTCTTGGAGAATTGTTGGGCTACTCTGAAAGAAGACCGGAGTTCTACTCCAAGATGGGACTTGATTGTAGATGGGTAAAACATTTATTTTAATTGACCCTTTGCTAAGTGTTCCATATTAAATGTTACCGATCAGAACCAAAACAACTTTGGTAGTAGCTGTCTTCATTATACAAACCTTTTATTTCTAAAGTCTATAAAACCATTTTTATCCAAAAACTTTGCCAGGGGTCATCTCCCCATTGTTCCATCACAAATGAACTATTATACCATGAAGTGTTCAAAGCAATTCTGTATGCTTGCGGTTACTGCTGCCCACTCAACATGAAAACATCTAAAATTGACGTTACACAATTCCCAGGGAATGTTGCGATACATTAAATTGCATGCCTTTAAATGCTGTGCATAAGCATTTGTCAAGTGCATAAATGTAGGCTTTTTTGAGCGAGTGGCTTGCTGTGGAACAGGGCCTTGGAGAAGGACTTTAAAATCTGCTTTGTTTGCATTAAATTTCTTTGATCTTGACAGCTGTGTGAATCTGGAGGACAATTATGAGACCATTTTCCACCCTGTGACTCCTGATGGGGTTCCATACCCATCTCACATGAAACGCTTTGAAATCCAGATGTTTACTTTTGTGCAGGATGACGTCATGCTCAAAGATCAGGTATTTATATATATATCTTATCTGAGAAGTGGTTGTGCACTAGGCTGTATTACTGAGACTACTTCTATCCCCAGATTTATGTACACTGTGATGCTGTGCTCTGTGATGCCGATCAGAGTGACGGAATCTGTAAGAGACTGTGTCTCGGAAGAACCGGAAAGAAAGGTATGCTTTTACTGACTTTATTTTAGATTCAATCCAGTATGCTAAATTGTGTATTGGTTTGTGAAATCTGTCCGAACTAACTTATTTCTTCCCATGTGACAGTACGAAGAGACCCAACTAATGACCAGATCCAGAAAGCACAGCTGTCAACAGGCAAAATTCTGTTTGCTGCCTCTTAGTCCATTGATTTGAAACCTTAATAAAGTCTTCAAAAAGCCTAATCTTTGTGTCCTGCAGTTGTCAATTTTAGCAGTAGTTAAACCAAGTGTATGATTTCTTTTCATGAGCTACTGTACAGAAAGGTCCAATAAGCCTAAACATGAGTTGTGTGGTTGCAGTTGCTCAAATTTTGTGCAAAAACAAAGGGTCTAAATATTTAAAAACACATCATAGTACTCTAAGTAATAAAAGCTTAAGTTTTTTTTGTTTTTTTTACCACACGTTGACTTTATGCCCCCCCCCCAAAAAAAATTTAAAGTTAGTAAACTAGTTGTCTTAAGATTGGCTTTTTGATGTGTTGAAATGAACGTGCCATTATATTTCAGTGCAGTATAAAAATTTGCAACTTGATGGCACAGCTCTGATCTTTGAGTTTCTTATAGTGTTTCAAAAAGACAGCCCAGTTCTTAATGGGTCAAATTTGAGATAAAAAGCTCAGTTGTGTATGGACTGTTAGTAGATGGCATGTGGAATAGTGGCAGTCAGACTAGATTGGCTTGGAAAAGCAATGGTGATTTTTGGCAGGCGTGGAGTGATGAAAAGACACCAACACAGTGTGAAAACCATCAAGCAATGTGCTGAAATTGAGGACTGGAGATGTTTAATATAAAAAAGATTGTTAAACCTTTTCCACTCTGTGCTGCATGAACAGCTTTTATAAAGTGGGTTTTTTTTGTAGCATGCAAAATTATTTTACATTGTAACAAGATTTCACAATATTTTTACTGCCTTTCAAAAACATTGAAGTGTGTGTGGTTGGTAAGAGAATTATTTTCATGTATTCATACACATCTATCCATCTACATACAAATATCCATACATAAACTTGCCAGGCAGTGATCGTGCATTTGATAACTCCTGTCTCATCAAGAAAAAAAGTAAAAGTTTGCGTTTGGAGGAACTTCTGTAAAAATCAGATTTTTTGTATATGCAGATGTTTTTGAAAGTCTGGACAGCAAAAAAAACATGAAATCTGAATTTTTCAAATTTTGAAATCTTAATCAAACCAAATATGGAGGTGGTTTGAAATGCAATTCCAATCAGATTTTTACAGATTTGTTTCAGTCTGGACGCTCTGGCTGCTCAAATCAGATTTTAAATCAGTCTTTTTTGTCAAATTGCATCAATTCCGAAGCAGAAAGTCTCTTAACGTGGCACAATGATAACATCAAAACTGGTGACGGAAATGCCGGTGTTCAAATGGCTTGTCCAAAGATTTCCTCAAGGAGTTCTGCACCCTTACCCGACAGGGCGTTTATTTGGAAAGCGAGATGATGCACCTCATTTTTCCTGCATACATTTTAAAAGTCTTGTCACAAACGGGGGTACGCCTACGTCGTTACTAAAGCAACCCATGCAGATAGGTTGGTTATGTCAAGGCAAACAAATCTTATTTGATCACTTGCAATTAATATTGCGGAGAGTCTGCCTGAAAAGTAAAAAAAAAAAATTGATTTCCCATGGTCTGAACATAACCTTAGTGTCAATATGTGAAAAGGTTATTTTTGCTGCAGTGTTTTACCAAAACACCACCTTTTCTTTTCTTTTTTTTACCTACAACAATCAACAATTATTTTTTATACTAATATAAGTCACAGCTTTTTCTAATTTTGTGTAGCCTACTTCCTGTTATGCTTCTTGCAAAAGGGAAGCACTTAAAATAAGGCTAAAACTGGGACTTTGAAGAGGTTTTAAATGTTTGTTTAAAAGGTAGAGCACCTTATTTTGTATGTGTGTTGGGAGTGGAGACCTTCACACTTCTGCACTTATCTTTGCTGAAGTGTGGTCTGGGTGCCAGACTTATGACAGTGACACTTCTACTTCCTATTCCGCCTAATGTACCTTCCTCTCCTGGGTGGTGCATATATATCTTTGTTTAAAGTATAAAATGATCATGCTTACCATTTCAAATCAGTTTTGAAACATGTTCTGATATTACAGATAGCAGAAATGGGAGCAAAAGATGTGATACTGCCTTATTGGCCATTCAATTTCAAATGCTCATCAAATGCAATTCCTTCTCAAATTTGATGTCTGTTTGTTGATCGTCTCATATATCTTTATTGCAAAGTAACAATGCAGATTAGAAGAGAAAAGCTTGACTGTGGGGTCAAGGGACATAATGGAGGAATAAAAGCTTAGGAAGCAGAGTGAAAACAAAAGGAAGTCATTAGTCAGAGCTGAATAAAACACTTTCAGACACACCTCTGATAACATCTGTCTGTAAGCACTGCTTGCTCGTGTATTGATATTTATTATCTATTTTATGCTTTCCCCTTTAAAAGTGATTTTGGACAGCCACTGGTTATAAAAAAGTATGGAATATTGAGAAATATATATTAGAGACGAAACACTTGATCCCAAACTGGTGTCCGTATAGAAAGTGAGCATGTTGTGTGACTTTGTTGGGAGATTCATATTGTAAATATGATCCTTGCGCCACATTTTAGAGTGTAAACAAGTGTTAGACTTTGGGAGGGTTAGGAAATATTGTACAAGCCTCACAGAACAGAAAATTCTCAGGACGGATCCTTCATGGAATTTCAGTCCTATACTTTTTTTGTTGCTGCCATTTTATGTTGATTGTACATTTATCAACCTGCTACATTTTTATACCGTTGTGCATTGGTTAGGGTTATAATATAGTATAATATAAATTGAATGCAACTTATTGTACTTTAATCCACTTGCGTTTTGAATCATTCACACACATTAATATCCAAAGATTTCAGAGGTTTTGATGAAAATTTGCATTGTCTCAGGGATTGTTTAAATGTGACATAAGAACTACATTTATCTCATGGAGGCGAAATAAACAGCAATAATTATTTGTAAGTTTGCATTATTACACTGTCTGTATAAAAAAAAATAGACATACTTTGATTAAATTAATACAAAAATGTGTTACCTTTGAAGGATATAGGCCTGGTTTCACAGACAGGGTTTAGATTAAGCCAGGATTAGGACTTAGTTCAATAAGGACATATAATAATAATAATAATAATAATTCATAACATTTTATGTAGCGCTTTTCTCTGCGCATTACATAGAAGGGGGGATCTCCTCAACCACCACCAATGCAGCTTCTTTTACCAATGCACCATTTAAGCAGCTTCTATAAACGTGCCTTAGAAAAAAAACATACTGGTGTGAATCTTGAGACAATTTTTTTTTACATATTTTAAGATATATCAGTGCAAGTTGCTTTCAGTTAAAACAGCTCAAACATGCATTTTAGTCTAAGACTATCTTAAGCCTTGTCTGTGAAACCAGGGGATCATTTATTAAACAGAAAACTTTTTTAAATAATGTATAGTTCGATTAGTTGATTCAGGATTTTTTTAGAAAAAATAAAGTTAGAGAGAAGGAAAAACTCTAGACAAATGTCTAGACAAATGATGGCAACAAATTTGTGACATTAAGGGCAAGTTGTCCCTCTCTAATCCCTCTGTCTATGGAGGTATTTTGGAGGTGAGAAAGCTTTGTCTATCAAAGATGGCAGCCGATGTGTTAATGGCTGATCATTAGCTGCTGCTGTTGGCTGCATCAAAAGACACAGCCTTATGTTTGATGTTTCCAGATGGTGATATTTATGAATAGGTGAGTTAATCATTGTGGCCCTGGATCTGATCAAAGTTAAAAAATGTTCATCTAGTGGAGGCATTCAAAACAAGACAAAAGAGGATTAAAGGAGTGCATACATTAGCATTATTGCAAAAGTACAGCAAATGTGTTTTCTTTAGTTTAGTTTATTGTCATTTCACAAGTATTCAGTGGAGCGACTGTTTTAAGAAAACCTGTCTGAATCATTGTCAGATTACATGAACAGTCTTTACATGAACTCTACAGGTTCTTCTCAGATGAGGGTTAAAATCCAGGCCAAATTTATCCATATGACACATGCTTGTTCCATGGCATTCAAAACAATCAATGCTATATATATATAAACCACAATACTTTGTTTCTTTGACTATGAACATTTTTGTTGCTCATTTCTGTTTGTTAAATGACAGCCACTTTAAAGCTTTTAAAAGTTTAATTTTTATTCTCTTGCCAATTATTTTTGTGCTTTTTTCATATTTAGCTTTGTTCTTTTACCCTTGTAACAGACCCCAGCCTTTCAATCTTAAAATATGAATTAAATTCTTTAAAAATATAAAACTCTGCTAATAAGAAATATATCACAATGTAATATTAAAAAGTATTTCAAAAATTATTTTGTGAAAATATTACTGATTTTTTGTTGTTGTTGTTGGATACATTTGTGATAGGCTACATTTAAAAAATGACAGAATCCTCTGATGCATGTCTACAAAGAGTATTTTCTAAAAAAATATACAGGGCCCAATGGAAGACCCATATCATTTCTGATGCATTTCTACAAGATGTTGTATAAAAAGGTGATCAGTCTGCAGGAAGTGCAAGGCTGCAAACTGATCTAAGGAGCTGATCATGGAAACATCTCAACCCAACAATACACGTACATGTTTTTTCAAGTCATGTGTATTCGGGTGGAGATCCCATTAAACCCACACACGAACCTTTTACAGATGCAAATGGCCCACGAAGGTCAAAAATTCACACCTGCGTCCTGCCGCCTCTCAGCTTCACTTTGATCAACTCTGAGGGAAGGCTGGCTGACTGGATATATAATGCAGCTCGAAGGATAGTCAAATTATTGCATGCTGAACACGAGTAGGTCTGGGTCACAATGGCAGTCGTGCATGGAAACCTTGGGAATGGACACTTAAAACAATTCCAGCTGTTTCCAACCGCAGATTTGGAAAGGAGGACTAACATGCACACGACAGGTGGGTGTTTACGCAGGAATCTTTCTTGAAATGCTTCAAATGAAACATTTGAGAGTGACTGAGTAATCAATACGCTTAACTAATATCATTTTCACTCGTGTTTCTCCTCAGATTACGCAGCTCAAGACAGGATGAAGTTCCTCAATGGCGCCTCAAGGGCGGACAGCTCGAGCTTGTTTACACACCGCAGAAAACGCACCAACTTCACGCAACAGCAGATTGACGTCCTGGAGAAAGTTTACTTGGACACCAAATACCCTGATATTTATTTAAGAGAGAAACTTGAGGCACTGACCGGGTTGCCAGAGTCGAGAATCCAGGTGAGATTTCTGTTTGCAGTGTTCCTCAGTAAAAGACCTGCTTAACGTTAAACGGGACGCCGGGGCTAGTTGTCACACGTTTGGTTTAACGTCTACAAAAGCTTAAACATTTTATTGGCCAGGGAATAAGTTTTAGTTTATTCAACAAACTTTGAACTCAGAGGGGTCAAGAAGATGTGACACAGATCTGAGAATTTGTTTTAAATATTAAATTCTATATAAAGTTTGAAAAAATAAAGAAAGAAAAAGCCATCATACATAAATGTAATATGCTATGTATTTAAGTTGATCTGTATGAAATGTAAACAGTAAAACAAAACACTTTTATATGCAATTATAATATATAACAGCTTGCCCCAACATTTATAAAAAATTAAGTTTTAGGAAAAGTGTGACAACAAGCCCTGGTTTTCTCTACTGTTGTGTGAATGTATGCCAGTGTGGTTTAATGTTCACTGCCTATATTGTAGATAACTGAATGGCATCAGGTTCCTAAACTGTGTTCATTTTCTATTCAGGTGTGGTTCCAGAACCGAAGGGCAAAGTCACGGCGCCAGGTGGGAATTCCTGTTCCCAACAAGACCAGTGGAAGTATACTGACCCCCAACAATCTCCTTATGAACCAGTTTACGACACATCAGAACCACACCAGCCTGGAGACCCAAAGAACACCAAAGTTTGTCACGATGGACAACTTCAGTCAACAGATGATCAACTCTTCAGAAGAGAAGATCTGCACTCTGAAAGGTGACATATACGACCCAACCACGATTCCATGCATGTTCAGCAGAACCGACGAGAACCAAATCAAAACAGATCACCTGAGCGTTGTGGTGCCACGCAATTACACACAGCAGTATCCGAAGGGACATGGACAATTCACAGCCGCAAGCCATGCTAAGTCTACAATGAAGCAATTTTTGGTGGAATACGACAACTTCCCACCGAACAAAACCATTGGGCCAGAGATGAAGGTGGTTATTCCACCTCTCCCATCACAGAATAACTTCATGATGTCCTCATCATCCCCCAAACACATTGCCTGTTCTGTCCAAAACATACCAGTCAAGGTCCAGCCAGGAAGTTTTGGAACTTTTTCTCCTATCAGAGCAAGCGAAGCTGTCGAGTTCTCAGATTCTGACTCAGATTGGGAAAGAGAAGCCATTTTTAACGGGTTCATTTAGCTTTTTAAGTTTTTACACTCACAGACTTTATCTGAAGCTTTGAAGAACATTTATGGTTTGAAAATCAGATATTTATTGTATATTTCAGATATTATTGTATATTATGTATGTGATTATCACACAATATGGGGGTAAAAGGGAGACATTCTACACTCATAATAAAAATCTCTATAAACCACCAAAATACAGACTCTGAGCCTTTATGAAGATAATAGAAATCAATTTATTTACAAATGTTTTGTGTCATGCATACACTTACAGGTTAAAAAACAAACAAAAAAAAACAAACACAAAACTACCGCATTGAAAAACACACCAGTGGGGCATTTGGGTGATTATTTCTTCTCCTAAGGACAAGACAAACTGTTTCATTCCATACAGCTGTCTATTATAGGCCTTGTATAAACAGAATGGTTTCTTTGCAAAAATACCTAAATCTGGCAAGTCAAAAATGTCCACATTACCCTATATATGATCGATTTATTGATATATTTTGAGTGAACTGTACAGTTATCTACAATGTACATATTTAAAACATACAGAACAGTTTAAAACAGACAGAACGGTACCTCTTCTCTCAGGACACTCAAAGTTAAGCACTTTGAGAAAGAAACAGAGGAAATAAAATTATGCAAAACAGTATCAAACAAACTGCACCAGCAAGTAGTGTTGCTCGGCATACACCCTAGTTGTAAACCAGCAATAATAATAAAAATAAGGGGAAACATAAATATCAAATTGAGTGTGAGTAACATCTGAAATTATGTCAAACATTTACATCTACAAAAAACTTCACACTCCATTTTTTTTACTAGCTAGTCGAACATCATCCAAGACACTCTGGTGCCTTCGGGCATGGAATTTGAACACTACTTTTGCAGGTACAGTTAATGAACAAACATTCTGACCTTCCATAACGTCAAACAGAACGAACACAAAAGAACAAAGTGGTGATCTGAGGAGGCGAGTTGCTATCCGCATTTGCGATCGGATTCCCGGGAGGCGTGCAAGTTTATTTCAGTCACGTTCTGTTGGTGTTGTTGGCAGAGAAAGCATGGAGGTTACCCAGCTGACTCAGACCGCTTTGTATGTGTGCTACATGGATCTCCACATTATCCTGAAAACAACTGTAGAAGACAATGTTTTAAAAGCAAAGCACATGAATGTTTGGAGTTCTGGGAATGGGAAATGGGAAAAACAAAGCAAAATAAGTATTACCTGAGGTTGGAGTCATCTATTGAACTCTTTATGTCGTTAAGAGAGTCTGTGAGTGATTTGAATTCAAACGAGTTCAAGTCTCCCCCTTCGGCCAAACACTGCATTAAATAACAAGAAAGATATGATCAGGATCCAATGTACATGTAGTATGTAAATGTGCTTGATAGAGCAGGACAAACAACTTGGTTAAGCTAGTATTAATTAAGCTGGACCATGGCAATCCTGACTCCCAAGTTCTTGGTCTGCGCTCTATGTAAATGCATTTTTAGTGATAAGGATGGGCACAAATAATTTTTCCTTCAGAAAATGTAAAAATGTTCTATGTTGTTGTAAACGACATGCAACAGTAAACACTATAGTCTGGTACCCTGATCTGCAGGAGGAGTGCCGTGAGACGAGAGACGAGCTGAGTGAGGCCGGGGCTCTGGACACGCTGTTCTCCATCAGGCAACGCGTTACTCAGACGCACAACGTCCTGTGACTCTTCTTCACAGCGCCGTCGCAGCTCACTGGGCTGATCTGCAGGCTGCATGCCCTGATCTGGAGCCAGCTGAGCAGAGAAGATTATAGAAGAGTGAACGCAATTTGAATGCATGTTTTATGTCCAAAATATTACCAAGAAAACCAGAACTGAACATCTGGAGAGCAAATGTAGTGAGAGGGGAAAAGAAACACGTACTTCAAAGCAAAACTGCTGTACTTCATGGAGGACTTTGTTGAGGTCTTTGTTGAGTTGTTCCAGGTCCAGTACTGTTGTGGCATATCTCTTCTGCAAGTCCAACCCAATCGGCATGGAATAGGACTTCTGCAGTGGCAGAATGGAAAAAGTTATTTGCCTTACAACCATAACAAAATAACAAATCCATATTAGCTCTTGTCATTTACTGACAGCCTTACTAGTTTCTCAGCTTCTGTGTTCATCTCCTTCAAATGCTTTATATGTTCCTTTTTAATCATGAGGATTTTGGACAGGCGTGTCTAGCAGGAAAATAAAACAAAATGACAAAATTCTGTGTAAAACGAAACCCAAGTAAATAGATATCATAAGTGACTGCAATTCTCACCACTTGCACAAGAAACTTGACAGGAAATCCACCCAATGTCTCTCCATCAGTTCCTGTCAGTTTACTTTTCCAGGGGGACTGACTGAATAGAGGGTCATTATCCTGGGAAGAGAGCAAAGAGAACTACAATTATTTTTTATAAAAATGTTGGTGGAATAATTATTAAACGTGTTATTTGTGTCAGTGGTTCTCAACTGGTTTTGGTTAAGGACACAGATTTTACATTGAATAGCAAGTGGATACCCTGCATTGTACCAAAATTGTTTGTAATAAAAGAAAAAGAAAAATCCTTTAAAAAAATGTACGATTTTTTTTTCACCCATACCCTTAAATGTATAAAATAGCCCAACAATCTGAAAATGATTAATATGAAATAGAATTGACTTTAAAGATTGAGTGTTTGGTTTCTAAATGACTCATTGACATCTTGAGGTCAGAAAAAACTGCATATTGTATCATTTAATTATTGGCATTTATTAGGGCTGCTCGATTATGGGAAAAATCATAATCAATTATTTTTGGTCAATATTGATATCATGATTATTTAATATCATTATTGGTGGACGATATGATCAAAGTCTTATTTCACGATATGAGTAATTTGAACAATTTTGCCAAATATCACAATTATCGACACTTATTATTGACAAAAACTAATACACGGTTAACTAACGCAAGAAAAAGGTTCTCAAAACAATTACAGAAGACAAGTAAATAATCAGCAATACAATAAGAACAAAGAAACGAATGACAAACAAAACAGACAAATAAATACAACAGAACAAAAATACAAATTAAATGTTTTTTAAAACGTTTTTCAGGAAGATGTACTAAGCAATAGTAGGGTGACCAGACGTGCCGCTTTTACCGAGACAGTCCCGTAAATCAGCTTTATTTTTAGTGTCCTTACTTCATCTCTGGCCAAATCATGCTTTGTCCCGTATTTCATCTTTCCTAAAATGTCTTTATTGCTCAGCGATAGAGCAAGTAGTAGTCTTCTGTCACGCAAGAACAGCCTGATCAAAGGTTAACCAATCACATCATAGTATATTTTGGAGAACAAAATTACTATCCAATCACAATTCAATTTGAATATTGAATAACTAGTAATTAGTGAAGGCGGATCCGGCATCAGTGTTTCAGTGATGGATAGCGTGGAAGAGATCAAGTCTTATGCGAAGATGTCAAAAAAAAAAAAAAAAAAAGCATTTACATTTAACGAGATTTTTTTTTTTTCTGCTCGCACCAAATCTGAGGCTATATATATAATGTTATTGTCATAGATACTTTTATGTGTGGGGTGGGGAGGAGGGTGCCTGTCCATCCCTTATTCCATTCTGAGAAATCTGGTCACGCTAAGAAATAGCCTAAAACAACAAAAAAATATAATCAAATGTGAAATAACCTTATTAAAGCTACTTAAGTTATTCAGTCAAGAGGAGAGAGTGATTTTCCTTTGTTATTTGTTGTTTGATTATCATTAATGACAGACTGCTGCAGGTATATTAGGCTGCTGTCACTTTAAGAGCTAATGCACGGATACTGTTACACAGGTGTTTTCTTTCACAACACTGTACGTTTATTTAAGACATAATCCACTGTGTTCACTTAAATACTCTCCAAAAAGGCATTTTGACATTTTTGTGTGTATGCGCTTATCCACCATTTGCTTAACCGCATTTCGGCTCAGACTCAAGAGCGCACACACACAGAAAGCCGACTGGGAAACAAGGTCTCTTTTCCAGCTTAATGCGGTTGAAACAGTTTAAAATGTCCCACAGCTTAGCAACAGTAGACTGAATGTTGCAACTTATTCGGATTTTAGGGAGAAACGAAAGCGCACTGCTGTAAAGGAAAGGAAGGTGCGCTAGATGGAAAGTGGCACACTAATCGTATCTTGTTTTCATAATTGTTGGAAGCCAAAATCAAAATCGAAAATCAATTAGGATTAATAGCACAGCTCTAGCATTTAACACTGTTTTATCCCAGGAGCCATGCAACCCTAGCAGAACAGACCTGCAAAACATTTTTTGGGTAATGACACACCAGTTAACCACCACTAATTCAAGGAACACATCTTTGAAAGTCTCATTTTACCATTAAGATGGACTGGGTTGAGCCTGGATAGGCTCCACGGGGTGGGGTCAGAAAGTTTTGGAAACGAGGTGGCCGCTGTTTCTGAGCAAAAGCAGATATGGGCATCGTCTCATGAGGTTCATTACTCTGGGGAGAAAGCATTTGAGAGTGTTAGCCATTAAAATCAAATGACAAGGTTATTAATGAAGAGACTGGATGATAATAGCCATTTATGACAAAACAGTTTTATTCTTACAAGCACTTCATAGTCAGGAACAGTGTGTGTGCCGAGCCCATTTCTGTCAAAAGTCACTCGATATGTTGCTGCACTGGTATCCACTGCATCAATCTGACCAGTAAACAGGCCATCATGGACACCCCTAAGACGAGCTAGAGTTTAAAGAAAAAAGAAAAAGGAGGGAAAAAAAGTTATCTTTATTCAAACCATTTCATTTTGTACATTTTTTCTTTTGCTCTAGAAGACATTCATTTGCCTATACAATAAGCAAAGAAATCATGTTCTAGAGTGCAAAACTTAGAAAACTAGATCATCACCTGATCAGGTTCACTCTTTCTAAACTCACAATCTTAAGAAAAATTCTATTTTGAAATGTTTTTTTTCCTGACAGCGTCAGATAATGGCAGATATCAAACGTGTATAATCAGATCCTCACCTGTAACTTTAGTGCCGATGACCAAGGGCAAAGGAATCTCATCTGGCAAGTCTTTGCATAAAGACATATCTGTGATTTTCCTCTGCTGCAGGAGACGCATCTTCTGCCTCTTCTGTTTCAGAGCCATTCGCTCTTCAGCGAAGAATGCTGAGGAACATCTGAAAAACATAATATATTAACACACAAGTCCAAGCACATGCAATACATTTGCATTCTAATGCAGCTCTAATCTCTAAGTGATTACTCTATAAGGTTAAAAAAAAAATGAGGAGTCAGCTAACCTTCGAGGTTTGCCCATAAGTCTTCTGATTGTTCCCCATTCAACTCTTGTCAATTTTCTGGTCTTTAGATTGGGAAAAGACTCCTTCAAACACAGGCAGAAGTCATTGTCTCCTTCAAATAAAGGCCTAAAGAACATGAAAAAGATGACATTTGGAAAGACAATCATTTAAAATATTACTGGTAGATCAATAATCCAATTTAATGCTGATACAGACCTAATAAAGTTAGCAAATCCCATCTATGTAATATTGTTTACTTATAATATTTATCTAGAATTTGCATAAAATAAAAAGGATTTTTTTTTTTAATTATAAATTGACTGTTCTTTTAATCAACCAAGCAGACTATTAAAGCAAATTGATTTAGTCTATTACTATTATTATCTATTTATAATGTAAATGCAATGTCATGACATGTCTTTTTCATGGAAGAGAGACACTACTCTCACTTTCCAATAATCAAAATGATTACAAATTTAAGAATGTGAATATTAAAGGTAGGGTAGGCAATTTCGGAGCAGCTAGCAATAGCAAGCTAGCTTTGAAAGCAATCCACGCCTCCTTCAAAACACATGAACGCACAGGTGGCGCACAGCCAAAGCAGATTCAGCAAAGCGTCATAAGAGACAGCATTAAATTACCTCATGTCTCAAAGCACATAGCATTACAATAATAATGAATGTAAACAACTTATAGAGCTCTTATTTGTACCACCTGACTGCAGCAGATTTATTTCGGCATTGATAGTGTTGTTGACATAGAAACGCATAAATCCGAGTCTGAGGAAACAACTCATAGTGGAACATCACGGACCGAATGCAATGATTGGACGAACATTAGTAGGTCCTGAGACATCCACAGATGAAATATCTACATTATTTAATATTTAGACCACTTCTATTATTGATTGCTATCAGGATGTGATAAGAATGTTTCAACCAGAATTCCCAAAAATTGCTCTACTCTACCCTTTAACAGAACAAGAACCACACACAGTGACTGGAAATATAAAGTAGGCAAAACATACCTGTCAATATTTGAATAGAACCATTCATAGATGCACCATTTGTGCGCTTTGGGCAGTTTGAGCAAGTTTCTTAGTCTCAGACCAATTTTCTGTGAAACCCTTTTGTCTGGTGTTGTGACATTTGTAAGTTTCTGCAAAGGCAAACATTCAAAATGAAAATGCAATTTCACTGAACTTCATGTCAAAAGATCCATCTACTATAAACACATCCTGGACGTCTCTCACTTGAGGCACAGCGGTGACCCTCTGGCTCCTCCTGGGAGATCTGGAGGCGAGAGGCCGCTCCTCATCCTCACACGACAGTCGACTCCTCTTTGAGCTCCTTGTTGGCTGAAGGACAAAGCAGACGTGAGACATTGGGGAGCAATAAATGCTAAGATGTAAAACTGTCCAGTAAGCAATCCTGTAAATACAAAAAAAAAAGAGTATGAAGCATTGATGACAACTTACCGTTTCCACAGAAACATAACTGCTCCGTCCCCTGGTGGTCTGAGATTTTGGTAAATTGTTCTTCTCATTTAGAGTATTAGACAAACTTCCTTCTGTAGAAGAACAAAACAAAAGTGCCAAAAATTACTGGGATGTAAAGAAAAAAAGCATTTTTTGACAATTGGCATCGCAATGTATTTGTGCCAGAAACAAGATTGACGTACCTCTTAAACTTACAAGAGCTTTAGCTGAAGAGCCTAAGGGTAAAAGAGCACAAAGAGTTTGATCGATTTCTACACATAAAGTTTTCAAAAGCAACATATGATTAAGAGTTTGAAATGAGTCTTACAAATAAACCATGCAACACACATAAAGTCCTAGATCATATTTCAATTATTATTTTTATTTATCTTGCACCTCAAAGCTATTTCGACAAAAAAATCTATTTCAACACCTCAAAGTTTTTCAACAATAAAGTAAAATAGAAGTTCAACTTCTTAATAAAAATGCTATCATGTATCAATAATGCTCCAGTGATTTTTGACACTATCTTTCTCTACAGTGATTGCTTATTGAACTAGAGCAGTGATAAATGACACAGCTTGTGGTTTCTGGATGGATCACCCTGGTTGATAAAAATAAATGAATAGGCTTATTATTTTAGATCACCAACCATGGTGATCCAACCAGAAACAACAAACAATATCTTTGTAACAACAAGCTGCTTGTAGAACTAACTAAATAACAATGTGTCATTTTATATCACTGCTCTAGCTCAATATGCAATCACTTCATATGCAAATATTAACAGTAATAATGATTAATTAATGGCAATAACAACACTTGAAGAGCAAAGCTGAGGAATTACATCAAGATTCACCCTAACGCAATACAACAAAGAATGTATATATGATAGTGGAACAAAACAACCCACTGATAACTATTTTGATGAACCAGATAAAATCCAAAAACCAGTACTGCATCATAGAAAAAGCGTATATTAACATAGGAAGAGTGCTGTGAACATATGGAACGTGTTTGTTTATCATATGGAGAGTGTTTTAATACACAAACAGACTGACACTGACAAGAACAACAAAACCCAGCAGCTGTCATCGAGTTACGACCCTATAAATGTCTGTAAAGTTTAACCCTGTCCGTATTGTAAACACCACGCTACTACTACCAGCCGTACGGTTTGTGCTGATTATAAATAAATGATTATAACAGGATTTTAAGGCAAAAATCTCTTCAGGTATGATATGTATTTATAGTAGTAGCCTCTGAAAGCTAACTGTTAGCTCGTTAGCCTCAGCGCTAATAACTTTGCGTCTATTTTAACACCACTCATAACATTGAAAAACACTTGAAATGTATGGCGAGTAAAATGAGTTATAAAGCGCTTTTAAATTGGACACATGCTCGGCAGGAGAGTTATGAAGGTTTAGTGAGGAGTTTGTTATTTTACTCACTCTCGTCTAACAGCTGCTCGAGCTCCGCCATCTTGAATTAGCCGCGCCGGTTTTTCAAAGGCCGAGTGCCGCGATGCATTGTGGGACAGAGAGGGCAGTTCAAACAAACACTCGACAGTATGCGCTCACAAAACTATCAAAACATTTCTTATTTCAGCTACATTGTATAGAAAAATGAGAATCTTAAGATGCATTAGGAATTTTTATGCAGTTTCTTCTTTTCATATAAACCTTATAAAACATGTTTAAAAAGGTTCATCTTCTGTATCCCCATATGACTAGCTAGGCATTAGGACACTTTTTCATAGTTCAGCGGTTGTCAAGCAGGGGATTGGGGCACATTAGGAGGCCTCAAGATGACATAAATGATTTAAGTTACATTTTACATTTAAAAAAATTAATTGCAAAACTTTTATGAACTTTTATTAATTTACAATAACTGTCTTAAAGATTCTTTATTTCTTGAAACTCAAAGATTTATTTGAACATATTTACACTCAGTTCCTGTTAAAAGTAGTTTGAAAACAAGCAGCTTCTTCAAAATGACAGCAGAACATAGCAGAGAAATTGTATCGCTTATATAAGGGGCCTTTAAATATTGTGCCTTCAAGTAAAAAAGGCGCTGCCATAGTTTATTTGCGGTATTTGTTGCAAGATCATAGTAAACACAGGTAAAACCATGAATGCATGACGTTGAATCAGTTCTAAACTAAGAGACTTTAGAGAAACATAGTACCATAGTGTTTTTTTTTTTTTTTGTCGGACTAAAATTATAAAAATTGACCATAGTTCTTGCAGTGTAACTGTAGTGTAGATTAACTGAGGGACTTCCAACAGGACGAAAGCTGTAATAAAAAATAAAAAAAGATTACAGTAATAATAATGTACAGAAATAGGTTATTCCAGTACATTTTAGTTAAAAATCTATTATATTAACCCCTGCAAAACATGATTTTATTTATTTCTTTTCTTTGTATTATTATGGAAGCGTTTGACAGAAATAAATGAGCTTCAAACAAAATAAGCCAAAACCTGTTTTATTTATGAAGCAAAGACGTTTGTCAGGACGCAAACAGGCTTCTTTTTCACAAAAATTGTGTCGTTTACCCCAAAAAAACTAAAAATATTACAGGTGTGTGAGTACAGCAGCAGTCATTGCTCTTAGCTTTACATTGCAATTTTAGTTGGCCAAAGTACATTTTCGCATGGGACAGAAAACAGAAAAGCAAAACCAGGACAGTACACATTTAACATACAAAATATTTGTCCAAACATGGCAATTCTAGTAAAAGGTTACTCACTCACGGCAGGCTATATCCTAGCTTACAACAATTTTTTTTTCTAAAACTGTACATTTTCTTATATTGAGAAGACAACCAAAAACATGTACACTACATGTGTTACAGTTAACCTGATTCCAGGTTTAGCAAAAGTATTAAAACAAAGAAAAAGTCTATGAAAAATGGAAGACTGTCTACCTATTATTGTTGGTAGCTTACAAGAAAGATCTCCACAGATAAGTCCAATCATTCTGTGAATATATACCAAAGCCTGCAACATTTGCAACAATGCTGTGATACAATTTGTGATTGCAAATGAAGATTTAGATATAGCCACTTAACTTACTCCAAACTAACAAACTAGAGCAACTGGGAATGTGTTACTGAAGCGCTAGAGAACTGATTTAACCATTTGTCAACTCGTATGCTGCTTGGTCTTGATGCTAAAGCTGTAGCAGTGGGCTTCAGTGGAGTCCAAAAGCCTGTCCACATGGGCAGATCTGATCCGCTGTCTCACCAGAGAGAAGATTGATAGTTGAAGCGAACCTTCAGCAGGTATTTCAGGTTAACCTGAGCAATATCATACACAATGTACCTGAAGGAAAGTTTGAGTCAAGGGAAACGCAGTGAAAGATGAATGTGTAGTTATATAAATATAGGCAGCGGCTAATCGCGATATATTCTATGTACATTAAATTAAAATATAAGTATTTTCTTTACACTAAGTGTAAATAGTTGTTAGATGCTATTTATACTTGGTGCAAATTGTGGCAGATACTGTTTGCACCAGTGTTATGTAATAGTATATTATAAAACAGTGTGCAATAACAACAACATATTCAGTGTATATGATTGTATTTATTATAACTATAAATGGATGCTGCTTTTTTGGGACATTACTTGTACTTGACATTACCTCCACTACACCTACTCCTAACCTTACCCCTTTAAAACTTTATTACTGCAATTAAATAGGCCCTTTGATTTCCACTTCTCATTTATTGTCTTAATTTTTATATTTTTTAAAACTTCTCTCCGAGCTGATATGTGATGGGAAAAGGGATAAGAATGAGTTTTAAAAATGGCAGATTCGAACTCGGGTCGGTCACATCAAAAGCTAGCGCCATCAGCCTTGCGCTGTTATGAGCAGGATTTATTTTGTATTTTGTCTGGTTCAATCAGACAATGGTGGGCGACTGGGCGGAGTTAGTGTAAATGGTATCTGCAGACAAAAGATGGGCTATTTGCACTTGGTGTAAAATAGACACTCCGTTAAATATATATATATAAGATGCATATTTATGTAAAACAACAGATGAAAGACAGCAAGGAGGCAAATAATACAAAAAACTAAAGGATACTCGTTGTAGAGCAGACTTGTGTCATCAATGTTTGTGTTGACGCCTTTGCCCAGCGGAACGTCCACTCCATTCAGAGATACAGTAGCTCTTGGGTCCGGAGCAGTTCTTCCCAAACCTTCAGACAGCAAAAACATGGTAAAACATTTGTCAGAAACAAAAAAACAGAACTATAAAATAAGATTTCTTTCTAAATGAAGAACCACCATACCTTTTACACTGTGTTTACCCTTTGGTAACTTTGTAACGTGCGAGGCTTTCTTCAGTTCATGCCTTTAGAGTAGAATAAAACTCAAAATCAGATCTTTATAGAGCACTCAGCAACAAATCATAAAAGGGCTTCATTTTTCAAATATCATTTGCCTTCCTAAAAGTGGTGACAAACACTACTGAAAGAAGGAAACTAATACCTTTGAGCAAGAATGCATTCAATTGACAGTTAAGACATTCATAATGTGACAAAAGGGTTATATTTCAAATAAACAATGTTCTTTTGAACTTTATATTCATCAAAGAATCCTGAAACAAAATGTATCATGGTTCAGACAAAACATCAGCACAGCTGTTTTCAGAATGGATAAGAAATGTTTCTTGAGCTTCAAATTAAAGTTTTTATATATTTAAATAGAAAACAGTTGTATTGTAAAAGTTGTAATACAACTTCACAACATGTTTTGACCAAATAAAATGCAGCATTTGTGAGCATAAGAGACATGTTTAAAAACAATTTAAAAAAAACTTTTGAACAGTAGTGTATTAACTTGTTCAACTTTAGTGACTTTAGGGGCTTTCGCACCGGAGGAACCTTTTCATAGTTCCTAGAGCTATTGGCGGAAGTACCCAGATTTTAGCGTGTTCGCACCGCAGGAACTAGGAACAATTTTAGTTCTAGGAACTCCCTTTCCAACTTCACAGTAGTGTCTAAACCAGCACTATAGAAACTACCAGTGACGTTATTGTGCGCTGATTGGCCGAATGCATGCAAAACACCAGCACCCGCCATTTAAAAAAAAAGTTGTCAACACATAGATTATAGCCTATACATTTACTCCAGGAGGAACTAACTCTACGAACATGGAAAACAGTGATAGATGGGCCTCTTAACCTTTACGCTAAGGAGAAAATCTAACTCAACTTTGAGGGGTCCGAGCAAAATATGATTATGTATTTCTGTTCAGCTAGCAACACTGGACATCAACCACACGGCATACGCTAATACCTTTTCATATAATGTCTATCTTCTATGTATAACAGTTCTATCTAATATTGTATTAGACAGGACTGTTAGACAGATCGTAAACTAATGAACACGGAGAATGTAAGCACTGTGTGCTCTGGTGTTCTTAGCACCGTCAAAATAAAGGACAGCTGCGCTGTCAAAATAAAAGTCACAACAACAATCGCGGCTTACGTCACTTCAGAGTTGCAACTGGCGGTGCGATTGCAACCAGGAAAATGTTACTAAGGGAACCATTAGTTCAAACTCTAGGAACTAAGTTCCTAGAACTATCCGGTGCGAAAGCCCGTCTTGATACCATAATTACAAAAGGAGACTTAAAACAAACTAGGACAAAAAGAGCATCTCTCACATGTTTCCAAGGGCAACCTCTCCTAACAGAAGGAGGCCAACAGGATCAGCCTGGGACGTGTGGCAGTAGTTTGCACTCTTCGACACCATGTCAGCAAAGTAAACGCCTTTGCCAAACATGTAACCTGTCTGTATTAAAGATCACATAATCAGTATCGATATCATTAGAGTACAGCAATATTGCAAATGTGTGTTTTATATCAAAGCACAACAAATATAATAAATTAAGCATAAACTAAGAAAGAAACTGCTCTAATTGAGTCATTAATCAACAAGAAGATTTTTACGTACTCATTTTTCAGAGAGAGGCAGCTAATGGCACTAGAGGAGGAGAAACTTACCACTGGAGCCTCAGGCGGAGCGATACGTAGACCCTGAGACAGGATACCTGCGTAGTTGGTGGCGCGGGAGCCGTGCCACAACAGCTGTCGGTTGGGTAATTCTTTGAAGGGGCGGAAACGCTGGTACTCACCCTCCCTGTCGATCTTAAAGATCTAATGGTATAAAAACATGTGTTATTATGTGTTATTTTGCAGCTATGGTGTACCCAGTGCATTTATGAAACAATAATTAATGCACTAGTTAAACCTGTAAAGTTTGGCATATAAAAAAAGTCATTAAAAAAAAGAAAATAAGTTTTTTGAACCTTTAGACAAAGTAGTATGCATGTGCATGTGTGTTTAATTATATTTGATACATCAGGCTTTTATGGCTCATATAGAATGATATAAGAGAATATAGAGCTCACACATATTTAGAGACCCAAAAATTTGCAATTTGGTGCAGATGCTGATATTAATATATATTAAAAAAAAGACGATGACATTCTGATAGCTCGTAATGTAAATCAGTGAGATCTTTACAACAGTATAGCAGACTACTAACATAAAATGCATATCAATATCAGTGGACACCTGATAATGTCTTAGTAAGTTAAAATTTAAATGCTTAGTTTTATGAACAAAGCTCTGTATTTTTTATTGTGGGAGGCAAAACATACTGTATAATGCATTGAATAAGAGATGTACAAAAAATAAGTTCTTCAAAAGACTGATGTATCATATTTGATAATCACATTTTAGATTTTTCAAAAAAAAATGTATGGATAATCAAATAAACCTAAGATGCTTCAGTCTAGCAAGTGTTCATATTGAAATATTACTAACAAAATAAAAATTATTCTTAAATCATTTAAGACTACACAGAAAAAAGAAGAGTACCACAACCTGAGGGGGACTTTTTTTTTTTTTACAATTATACTAAAGGTGCTTTACTACACTTAAAAAGTATAAACTATTAATCAGATGACAGAAGGCATGTAGTAGATTGTGTAAAACAGGGTTTTAAGCTATTTTTTAAATTATATTGGCCTCTGAAATTTGCGCATTAAATGGTTCCGTATAGCAGACTTTTTTAGCGTTAATCTCACCTCCTCAACATCCAGTGTGTAGGTGTTGTGAGTAGCAGCGTGTGTGTTCTTCACATATTGTAGGATAAGCTCAGCCTCATTTGATAACTTGTCGACCACCTAGAAACACAAAATCAGTATCAAACACTACAGCATGTTTATATCAATGGTAGCCGCAAAGGAAAATTCACTCGTCTTGCAATGAAAGACATTTTTACCTCAATTTTGGTTTTGAGTTTCTCATAGTTAATGTCAATGGGATCTTTCTTATTGTCCTCCACTCCTCCCCGTAGCAGGCTGTAGGCTACCTCAATGTCCAACAAGTTGTCCAGCATCTGCACCTTTTGCTATAAAGAATATGCAAAAGGTTTAAGACAGACATCACAACAAGAATGCTGCCGAGACAATATTTTTGACAGTTGCCCAAGCCATACCTGTATGTAATCCACGTTACTCAACAGCGGTGGTTTCTTCATGCCGAAGTCGTGAGGTATCAGTGTGTAGAAGCGATTGGACAGGTCTAAGATCAGTGCTTCTGAAGAGCTATCTGCCACAGCCTACAGAAATAAATGAGTTAAAATAAAAGGAGTGCATATTTGATGCTATTTGATGGACTGGTTTCACAGACAGGGCTTAAGCCCGGGACAAACCAAGCCGACTTCAAAAAACTAAAGGCGATGAAACTGACTGTATTGTCACCTAAAGAACTAAAGACGACTAGCACGTGCATTCTGCACCTGCGTGTAAGGAAATATCTGTCTATATCAGCAGGTATTTGAATATTTTCATCATTCAAAAAGGGAAACCAAAACTAGGACAGCAAATTAGACCACAGATCAGCAGGGGAAAAAAAGAAAACAGCTGTTGCATCAGCATTCAAGTGCGTGAATAGCGGTTGGTGCTCTACCTTTATAAAGCAGCACCGAATGCCAATTCCACAGCTCAAACATGCATTTTAGTCTGAGACTATCTTAAGCCTTGTCTGTGAAACCAGGGGGATAACTTATTTATGAATATACTGAAGAACTGGGCTTGGACTACCAAAATATAGTTTCAGAAACACTAAGACCAACCTGTTGGACCTCGCTCAGAAGGGAATAGGCACTTTGGATCTGTCGCTTGCTTAGTTTTCCCAAAGGCATCTTCTGCAAGTCAATCTGTAGGAGAAATTACACCCAGTTACATTCACATCCATGACCACAAACATGCATTTCTTAATTTTGCTTTAATAAAAAAAAGGAAGTGAACACACCTCAAACTCAACCATGGCTTTCTTCATGCTCTCTACATCAAAGATCGTTCGGATGAGGTCTTGGATGGGTTTGGCCAACTGGGATTTGGCGCCTGCGCTTGCAGTCAACAACTTTACAGCCTCCTCATCCTAGGTAAATATATGTGAAAAAAAGGTAGATTATAATCAACTTGTTTACCCTCATAATGCATTTGGGTTGGTTTTGACCTGGAAGAAATACCTAAAAAAAAAGCTTTCAGTATGGGAACCAAAGTTTGGAAATGTGTCAAAACTGCCAAAATGCACAATAAAAAAAGTAAAATAGATTTTCTTTTAGTGAAATAATCATTAAAAAAAGTTAAAAGTTACATTTGACCTGGGTATCAACTGAGGCTTCATGATGTTATGCAGATTGTTTTGATCTTTGGAGTTAGATTTGTCCCAAAAAATACTTTAGTAAAATATATTTGGCCTCTTTCCCATATCTCTCACACACTTAGGGCTGTAACACTACATCATGATTACATTTGTAGGTTCTTCACTGAAAGCAGGGAGAAGATCTAGTTCATTCAACACAAATCTAGTTCATTCTTTCTGACTTTTAATTCATGTTGACAAACACTAAAGCAATAATATTCACAAAGATGTATGCACAATTCTGGCAATGCTTTTGAAATCAAACTCATGCCCAATCGTTCTCTGGCTACATGTTGTCCCAGTTCTTACCTGTCCGTAGTCAATCTCAAGGGGGTAAAACTTATTGGGGTGTTTTGTGAAGTTGCTTGAGGCCCAGGAATTCCCTGTCTTTTCCTCATACACGCTGCAAAAATTATCCATAGCAGAGTTCTTATCGTAAAACTTTTCCAGTTTGTTTCCCCCAATGGTGGTGCCGACTCGACCCCATGACCTGAACACCCAGTATCTGAGAAAGCAACACAAGCATGCTCAAGAAAAGTGGAAATTGGTGCAGCTGCTGATATAAAATAATTAAAAGGTATTTCCCTTATAACATGTGCACATTACAAAATGCTTGCATTGATGAATCTACATGTATTGCACTGTAAATTCACACTTTTATAAGAGAAATGCCTTATGGGAAACATGCATAAATATACAAATATTTTAATGTTTTGAAGCAGGTGTTGGATAAAAATGCGGCTGGCAAAGCACTTACTTTTAAGTCTAAGAAACTCATACAGTATGAAATTACTATAAATTAAAAAAAAAATTTTAATTGCCTGTATATAGACGTACTAAATAGTACTGTGTTAGAGATGAAATTATGTTTTTATAACAGTAATCCATAGTAAAATCACAAAAATGGGTAAGGCTCACCGTTTCTGGACGTCATCCTCAAGCAGCTGTACTTTGTAGTATGAATTTGTCCCTCTAACAATGTCCACAAGACCCAGTGTGGCACTGTAAATCTTCCCATTCTGATCCAGAACGTGAGCACAGTCTTCCAGACCTGAGCAATTAAATCATGAATAAGGCATTGCACAATCAATGGATATCAAAATACAGTATATTGACTTTGAATGAGTTATGGGAAAAAGTACTAAGTCTCACCTGAGGCAGGATCTACGGCTGCCCCTCCTTTCACTGTCAGTTTCATTTTCTTTGATTTGCTTTCACCTGGAGGAGTAATAAAAAGTATTATTCAGCAAAAATAATTATTATTAGGGGTGCAACGGTACAGATAGCCCACGGTACGGTCCGTACCTCGGTTTTTGGGCCACGGTCTCGGTTCGGTTTCGGTACATGTTTTGTGCAGAAAGAGACTGCTATTTCATCCCAAAAATATGTTTTATTTTTCTTATGAGCATAAACAGAATGTCACAGTAGGAAGAACATCAATGTATGGAATAAATTAACACTCTAGTCTGTACTGAACAACACTAAGTAATACAACCTCTTCAACTATCACTTGAATGAAATATGAAATACAAAATGTAAACAAACACACTTCAAAATATTCAAGTGGATCCCAATTCCAAACCTTGATAACTGGTATATGAAGTGATCAATGTGAAAGAAAAAGTGCACTTTTACCTTTAACAAACATAAATTAGCTTGTGCTTTGAATAAAAAAAAGCAGAGCAAAATAATATAATAAAAAAATACTGCATTCAGGATACAAAGTGCAATGTTATTTACTCATCCACTATTGAGAGATTCCTGTGCAAAAAGATGAGTCTATCAACACTGTCTGGTGCAAGGCGAGACCGGTTGGCACTAACGATGTCCCCAGCAGAAAATTCTCAACTTTTCAGAATGCCGCAAGCGCACCGTAGGTCACGTGACAAGAACCAACCAGAGCGCATCTGATGGTTGCTTTAGCAACGACAGACGCCTCCGGAGCGCAACCGCCCTAGCGCTTTGGAAAAAGGAGAACGCGGCGCGCCTAGTGTTTTCTACGCGTTTTTAGGCGCGATATGTGAACGGCGCCTAAAGCAAAAACTAAAAGGATCAGCACGAACTCAATGGCAAAACCGAAGTCCCGCGGGACACGAGGGTAGATTGTCCCGTGCAGGGCTGACCGAACGGTCCGGGATTTTACCGTGTACCGTTGCATCCCTAATTATTATAGTTAAATATCATGTAGGTGTGTTTCTGAAATCTTTCTGACAGTGCATTTATGCATGTATATACATGGAATAAAAAAAAAGATAAAAAAAAAAAAAAGCTTAACAATCCTAGAACAAAACTACAATAAATTCAAATAAAAATAAACAGTGTTTATTTCTTAATGAACGTCCCTGGTTTTATAATAGAAAATTGATAATATTATATACTTTATAAATAATAATATTTTCATATAATATAGAATGATTATAATATATTACTTAAATAATTCTATAACATTTCATATATATTATTTAATATACTGTATATTTTATTAAAATAATATTAATATCAAAGCTTAACGTGTTTTACCCAATCAAAACCCACCCAAAATCATTTCCATATTTTGTTTCAATCTCAAATATTTTATACAATTGAAGTTAAATGTTTTGCGAATATAATTAAATAATCAATAAAAATAAAATCTCATGCAAAATCTTGCTTCATAAGACGATTTACAGATAAATCTCTCTAACCTTTTTCCTCTTTGACTTTGCCGGTACTCTTTGAGGAATGAGCTCCAGTGGATTTGGAGGCCGCGCTTGCAGCCTGGGCCTCGACTTTAACTTCAGCACCCCAAGGGGAGATGCTGTGCAGGGAGATGAGCTCCTGGAGGGCCTTGCCGGACTCCTTGATGTCAGTGAGGAAGTCCTCAGCCACCACACGCACACCTGCGTCCCTCACCTCCTCCATCTTCTTACTCATTTTTTCAATCTCCTCTGAGACACAAGAAGAACAGAGCGGGTTGTTAAGGAGTTTCGAAGTGACTCGCCAAAAAATAAATAAGCTGGCGAAAAATCAGAAGGGACAAATGTATTAATCGGCAAGTAGAAGCAGACTGCCGATTCCTGTGAGAACATACTGGCCTATATAGGACACCTAGTTAACACGCACACCTCATTTTGTATTATAGACTCGTAAAAGTAAAGGTTCCAAAAGGGGGTTTTCTCAGCGATGCCATAGAAGAACCATTTTTGGGTCCCCAAAGAACCTTTTAGTGAACCATTCTTAAAGAACATTTTAATAATATAAAGAATATTTTGTCCAGTGCAAAGGTTCCATGGATGTTAAAACGTTCTTCATGGAACCATCAATGCCACTATTAAAGAATCTTTATTTTTAAGAATGTATTGGGCATTACTTAATTTAGTCAGTGCAAACCAGCTAAACACAAAATCTGTCTATTTAACAAGGAAGCTCACTAGAGTTTGTAAAAGAGCTACAGAGCATCACTCACTCTTGCTGCTGAGGCAGAGAGCAGCTTTGTTGGCGGTGCCTGTGATTTTTCCTCCAAGTCCTTCCACTGTATTTTTCAGCTCATCTTTGTTCTTGCTTAGTTTTCCCACGGCGAGCAGCTTCAGTCCTGTCAGAGGCTTATCTAGAGAATACATTCAGACAAAAACATTCTTAGTTTATACCTAGAAAAATTGAAAGAGCAGAGTAATCCTTAACAACCTGCTTGCCAAATGATCAGTTCCTGAGAGAATATTAAATAATACAAGTGACAGACTGAAGCAGATTGTCCAATATTTGGCCATTTTGAGATCAGCCAGGCTTCCATCCACATATTTTAAATGCATCAAGATGTGAATAAAACTTTCATTGTTGCATGAACTGTCCCTTTAAGTACACAACATAATTAATGTAGCGTTCATTTAATTTCTGTAATATTTGTCAGTATTATTGACAAATAAAAATAGTTTTCAACTTATTTTATTTCAGTTAGTTGCCAAGGCAGCATTTCTAATTGTTGTTTAAGTTATTGTACTAAAATGTGTTATTTTAGTATCATCGATAAACTAGTTAAATTAATATTTTGAATTTTTATTTGAAGATTTTTGGTTTCTGAAGATTTTTTTATTTTATTTTTATGTCTAAAATGTTTTTATTCATTTTTAGTACTTCAAGTTAAACTAAATTGGGTGGCGATAATGATGTTAGTGGGAAAAACACAAATAGGAGCATTTTTCCCATAAGAATGAAAGGCTTATAAAAGCCCATATCACAGTGATAGGTGAAAGACAACACAGCGAGAGAAAATAAATGAAAATATAAGTCAAAGCTAATTCAAAACATACTAAAATAGCCTATAAAAAAAAAATTACAAAAATAATTTTGCTTACATCTGATAAGATATCATTATTAGTGTGGGCATCCGCTGTTGAAAGACTCATACTGATCTCCTAAATAAGCATCAGTGTTTCTCTCAGAGTCACTGACCTGCAGGCACCTCTGAGAGGTTGTTACTGGAGGAAGCGGACATGCTCGGGACGGCTGAGGTCACAGTAGCAGACGAGGGGGTGGGAGCCGCAGGAGGAGCATCTTTGGGAAACAAACGGTCCTGCCGTTTGAACTTAAACTTCTTCAGGAACGGAATATCACTGAACTCCTGAGGAAGTATAACATTGTCAGGAGTCAGGACATGTTAGGATTAGGAGAACAACGTGCTGAAATTCAAAGAGCACAGATCTACTGACCTTAGGAGTGACCCAGTCTTTGCGATCAGGTGTCTGAGTCTTGACCACACACTTGGTCCATGCAGAGATGTCTCCAGTACAGTAGTATGCATCACTCTTAAACACAAGTTGCCCTTTGCAAGTCTCACAAGGCTTCAGGGTCCCAAACGCCATGCAATCTGATAGCCGGTCCACAACCTGTCGATCAAATTCAATTTTTATTAAAGAAATGATACACAAAGTCATAAAGTTATAGTGTATCTGACTTTTGATGCTTCTATTGAAATTGCCAGTCAGACAGCGAGCATCAGGTCAAATCAGCATGTCAAAACAGTTTTTCTGTATTGCACACTTACATTTGACTCCCCAGAGGGAATTTCCTGATTGTTAGCAATAAGCAGTTCCTTCATGTCATTGATGGAGCAGAACTTCTTTAGCTTGTCTTTAATTCCCCAGATCAGCTGGCTTTGCTCCTAGAATACATCAAGAACCAGACAAAAGCATTTTTAGGCTGATATATTTTCTACTATTTACAGAAAAAACAAAGAGCAATAAGTTAAATGTTGGGAGCCAACGCTACAATAAATTTTTTACAGATGCCACAATCATGTGTCATGGCTCTGTAGTAACAGCAGGGAAAAAGAATCCAAAACGCAAATAATAAAATGCAACTAGAACAAATAGGGGTTTGAACGTTTAAATGTGCAAAATTTATTTCTACATTATATTGGTTAAAATTAATTTGTTAATAGGTAATAATTATCCACAATAATCCAAACCATGTTATAGATGATCTCAGAACACATCTCATACCTTCAGTTTCAGCTCCAGTTTTTCATCTTCTTTCTTCTGTTTCTTAGAAACTCCTCCATCAACATCATCTGTCTTTCTTTTCCTGAGAAAGAAAAGACATTTGTAAAAACAAACAACAAAGACAACCAGATGCACGAGCCTAAAACACTTCATGAAAACACATTGTAAATTCTAGTGGTCATTTTGAAATAAGGACATTACTTAAATACGCAAACAACCGACTTATTTTCTTTACTTAAGAGTTTCTTGATTCTCAATGATCAACTGAGGTATTCACCAGTTAAATACTTCTGCATAATGATGCTATTCTTAATTATGAAAACTATTACAAAATGCATGTGTTATTTTAAAGCTGAAATAAAATAAAATATAAATAAGATGAAAAACTTAAACCTAAAAAAAAAAATCAACTAACTGAAATAATTTTAAGCTGAAGTACTAAAATTGCTAAAAAAATAAAACAAAAATAAAGCTAAATAGAAATATTAAGAAAAAGTGAAAAATGTCAAAATGAAACACTATAATGATATGTAAATAACTTAAATAACACTGCTCCTTCATAAGGATGTAAATAGGATATTCTCACTGAAAACCTGAAAAAACAAACCCTGATCCATGATCTGATCACCTGATCTGAATGGTGAACTTTTCCACCTTGTGGATTTGAGTTAATCCTACAGAGAGATTTGGACTCCTCTGAGCTCGTGTAGCGGCTCATCTATCAGTGGACCTCATTAGAAGATTATCAGTCCTCTGAGTCACAGTCATGTCTGGACAGGTTCCTCTGTCCAGCGCCCATCATAATGCCGATCATTAATAATTCCCCTCCTGACAAACAAGCTGATCTCAACATCACCACTGAGCCTACTTTCCCTCCATAAAGTAATTAATGCCCATTTGGGTGGCGATAATGATGACCGATAGTGGGAAAAACACAAACAGGAGCATTTTTCCCATTAGAATGAAAGGCTTATAAAAGCCCATATCTCACAGTGATAGGTGAAAGACAACACAGCGAGAGAAAATAAATGAATATAGATGTGGCATCTTTTGCTAATGGATAGAACATTTCTAAGCAGATCCAAAGAAGTCAAACACATTGGCAGATCATAGGCAAACAACAAACGACGAGTGACATCTCAGAGCAGAATACGAAGCATACACGACAGAGACTTGGTATGTACATCAATAATATTTACTTTTAATTAGATGTTTTGAAATTCAATATTTTGCTAAACTTTAAGTATTTTTTTTGTTTTACTTTAACATTTAATGTTTATATAATAATAAACAATAATAATATATTGTTTATTTGAAATTTATACTTGTACTTTTATTCAGCAAAAGTGACATTTATAATGTTACAAAAGATTTCGGTTTCAAATCAAAATTTTTTTTTAAAAACTTTCTATTCAAATAATCCTGTAAAAATGTAACAGTTTTCATAAAAATAATCAGCAGCACAACTTTTTTCAACATTGATAACAATAAGAAATATTTCTTAAGCATCAAATCAGACTGGAGTAATGATGCTGAAAATTCAGCTTTGTATCACAGGAATAAATTACATTTTAACATATATTTGTTATTATATTAATACAAGTAGGGCTTGACATTTTGCTCACCAGCCACTGTGGCTAGTGGTTTTCAAAGTTACTATCCACTTAGCATTTTCACCGGCCACAACTTTGACATCGATACCATAGGGGAAAACTGCTATATAAATATTTTTTATATTATCTCATAATTTGGCAGCTGGATAGACTTCTTCTTAAATAGTCTTCTGTCACTTTAAGACCCATTATACTGTTTTATATAGCCAATATACTCATCTTTATGTGCGCACACTGTAGGAGTGAGCACAAAATCTGGAGTGAGCAAAATTATGCTGAATACTCACAATCCCACGCTGAAATCCAAGCCCTGTAACACTAACAATATTCATCCAGCGCAAATGAAACGAGTGAGTGAAGGGTTTGTGTGTCAACTCCCTGTCGGAGAGATTAGAGAGCGAGAATGCGCAGCTGCTATTGTGTATCCTGCGGAAGAGTGTCAGATATTTCAGTATTGATATGTATCGAAATATCAACATTTTTGACAACACTAAATTGCATTTAGTTTATTATTTCAGATGCCTTTTTAAAAGACTACAATTAAAAATGTATATAATATAAAATTCGACCCAGTAAATTGGCTAGTAGGAGTGACTGCGTTACACGCCACTGCTGAAATCCACACGCATTTGTCGGGTTGGCGAGTGTTAATGTCAAGCCCTGAATACAATTATTACACATAAATAAGAAATGGAAAAAACAAGTGTTAAATAATGAAAGAACAATGGTTAGAGCACATGTGTTGTGATTTGTTTGTTTACCATCTACACTTCACCGACTCGTTGCTTTACTTTGACTTAATCAAAAACTTTCAGACATAACACTGGATATAACATTCAGAAAGTGAACATTCACTCCCTCCACTAACATTTGAGAAGGAGTTCTTGATTTCTTTACCGACTGATGGTTTATTCAGAAGGTCAATTCCTCATTCAAAGGCAATCAGATTGACCATTTTATATCATTTTAATACAAAGCTCAATAACTGATTTTCAATCATCGTTTTTCTTCCTGGCTTGGTTTTATGTCTACAGGTCAAAATGAATGAGTCTATCGCCAACTTCACTTTCTCGCCGACTCTGCTCTACCTCAACACGACTTTTATGAATGTCACCTCTTATGAAAATAACACATTTGTGCAGTTCACCTACGGCCTGTCCACCATGTCCACACTTACGCAAGGTAAACTTACCCAAACTACCTCTACTACTAGTACTACTACTTCTACAACTACAACAGCTGCACCGAACATCCTAGCATCAATAAACCTGCCTTACATGATAGCCGAGCTCATCATAGCCCTCCTCTCCACCGTGGGCAACCTGCTGGTATGTGTTGCAGTGGGACTGAACCGAAACCTCCAAACGGTTACGAATTACTTCCTGGTGTCGCTAGCAGTGGCGGATATATGCGTGGGTGCCCTGGCGATCCCTTGCGCCATTATGACGGACCTGGGAATCCCACGGCACAATCTGTATCTGTGTTTGCTAATGTTATCTGTGCTCATCATGTTAACCCAGAGCTCCATCTTCAGCTTGCTGGCGGTCGCTGTGGAGCGTTACGTGGCCATTTTCATGCCCTTCCAGTACCACCGGCTCATGACACCTCGCAACGCAGTGCTGGTCTTGTGTGTGACTTGGGCGCTGGCCTTCCTGATCGGTCTGGTGCCGTTGATGGGCTGGCACAAGCCTCCGCCTGATTCGGGCTACTGTTTCTTCGTGTTTGTGGTGGATATGACCTACATGGTCTACTTCAACTTCTTCGCCTGCGTCCTGTCCCCACTGGTGGTGATGTTCCTCATCTACGCACAGATCTTCGTCACGGTCAAACGTCAGATGAGGAGGATTGCAGCAGAGCGGGGCGGCGCGACCAACACAGAGGGAACGGCGAAGATGAAGAAAGAGATGAAAATGGCCACTTCGCTCTTTCTGGTCCTCTTCCTTTTCACGGTCTGCTGGATTCCGCTACACATCATAAACTGCTTCCTGCTGCTGTGCCCTTCATGTCCCGTTCCACTACCGCTGCTACTATCGGCCATTATTCTCTCCCACGCAAACTCGGCTGTTAACCCTTTCCTCTACGCCTACAAGATGAAAACCTTCAGAAAAGCCTTCAAGGCTATCTTTCTATGTGGCAGGGGCATCAGTGATGGTGATGAGCATCAGGCATGATGACGGGGGATGCAACAACACCCACCCCAAGTGTTAACTTGAACGCTAACACTTAATCTAGTCCTAAAGTAAAGACTGAAAAGAATCAAAACAATGGGAGTAAAAACTAAATTCTAAGGTGATTTGATGTGTAAATCCAGACCTATATTTTCTACGAGTCACTCTAAGAAACAATCTTTGATTTGAGAGAGAAAATAATTTCAGTTTACAATAGACTTCAGTTTAGGGCTGGACGATTTGGGGGTTGGGGGGAGTGGAGGAAATTAGGGATGTGACAGTGATGAAATTTTCCCGCCGATTAATCGACATGTGACAACTCCAGCAATACTGGTATCACCGGGTTGCCATTGGAGTTTTCCCCTCATTTCCACCTCGCTTTTAATTTGCTTATGAATGACGGCATTCGAATTAGCATCAATTCGGGGACGGAAATTGCTTGAATGGTGGGTTTATTATTCTTCTTAATGAAAAACACAACAAAAATAGCAAAATTACAAACTTAAAACATAGATTTTTATTAATAAAACGAATAAGATGGCTTAATTAACATTAACAAAATTCTTGTGGTGCACTTGAAGGTAACTAAGGTAAATCAAGCAAGCTAGTATGCATAGGCCACGCAAGTGTTGGCGAAATAACACATTAGTGGACCGGAGGGAATAATATGGATTTATTTCCAGTAAACTACTTGCACAAAATAAATTCAAGCACTTTCAAGGACCTGTATCTATGTATGTTTATTTTCAAAAACTTTCCAGGGCCTTCAATTTTTTTTTTCATATTCACAGACTTTCAAGGATTTCAAAGACCCATGGCAACCCTGTTCATTAATGTCAGTTTGTAGTGTCCTCTAACTGAACTAAATTATTTTTATTACTATAAAAATGAAAACGACAGTGGGGGTGAGTGCCACGGTAGGCAAGAGATGTTATTGGTGTGCGACTGAACACCTGTAACATGAACTATTGCAGCAAGCAAATTTTTTTCTAATAAAAATTGTGATTGCGATTTAAAATGACATTTAAAAAGCTCCAGGTTTGTTGTGCTTGTCTGTATGGCTGTACAATTTGGACAAACATTTTGTGATTTTATATTACTATAACTATAAAATAATGGTTATTATTATGATTTTAATATGATTATAAATATTTACTAAATAAAAAAATATTAAACAAAACAAGAAATACAACTATTGTAATATTTCACTGTAAAATAAAAAGTGTCAATTTCATTTTACAGTACAACTTTACAGATACAATACTAACATTTATTCCTGCATTAATTTTTTTTTTTCATTTTTAAATATTAAAGATCAAACTTTTATATTGGTGTGAAAAAAATATCCTGCCAATATAAAAGTTTCTAGTTTGTAAAATACACACTGGTGTCTATGGAAGAGGCAATAACAATCCATTCAAATATAATTTGCCAACGTGCTTTAGTCATATCAGATACACATAGTGTAAGTAACTATAAAGTTTACTCTATTCTTCTCCCAGTTCACTGGCCACTTACTTTCATGTATTTCGGGAGAAACTGATGAATTAACGTGCTGTAAATCCGACTGACAGGACTCTCTGGACTGCGGCATAAACAGACACGATTCCGGCTCAACATTGTGATGTCTGTCAGGCATCTATTGGCCCAACCCTAATATATGCATTTAATTAAATCGCAGAAATTGTGATTTGATAATATCACTAATCCACATTGTGATTTTGGTTTTAATTAATCGTGCAGCCCTACTAAAGACCATAGACAACGATACTTTGCTCCTGTTATGAAAAGTATGACGGATCCACACTAAATCTATTAAGCTGAAATTGCTACACAAACCTGCCCAGCTTACATAAACAGGCATGCTGCATTTCTTGTAAAACTAAAACCTTTAGAAAAAAGCATCCTAAAACTGTGCTTATACAGTTTGAGGCAACATGACAGCAAAAAGAAATTGAACGCTCACCCTTCATTCTTCACTGCGGGAAGTCTTTTCTTCAGCTCCTCCTTGTCTTCATCTCGTAGAGCTCCGAAACCTTTGAGCTGGGCGGCGCTGTACTCAGGTTTAAACAATAGTTCCTCACGCCGGCTCACAAAGCAGCTAGTGTGGTACCAGCGATCTATCAGACCAAGCTGAGGTTTCTCTGGGTCCACTGACTTCTTTGACACACGGATGTGGTCCTGAACATCAGCAGGGAAGAAAATATTAACTAATAACTAATCGTCTTGTGTTAAAAAAGCATAATTTGTTAAACAATAGATTATGCATTATGTACCTTTTCAATCTTTTGATCACATCCCTTACAGGTGCTTCTGTTGGATTTGGCGTACTCCACTGCAAAGTCATTCAGTGTCTTTTCCCCTTTAGCTGCTCCCTTCTGCTCTCCTTTCCCTGCAAAGCAATGAGGATTAATGAATTCATTTAAGACTTAGTGACTTAAGCCTAACTGCTTTACAGCCATATGGCATATCAAACCAAACAAAATCAGTTTTTAGGTCAAAAAGACTCAACAAATCACCTCCAGTAGCACCTCCGCTCTCAATGGCTTTCTTCACTTTCTCCTGGTCATCCCAGCGCAGGTCAGTAAATCCAGATATGTCAGATGGTGACTGTACTGCAGCCCGGAGCCAAAAGCAGGAAAAATGGTGCCAGTGAGGCACTTTGCCATCAAACATGGGAGACTGTGAGAGAGACAGGTGCGGGATGATTAAGAAACATCCACTAAAACATTAGTTCCTTGCAAAATGAAACTGAAAGCACATATAAACATAACATTACAGCAGTCAGCAGCTTGGTCATTTTTGGTTGAGGATTTGCAGTAAAACAGATCACTAAACATAATATATTGTGTATTGTACAGCTCTATTGCTTGTTAATTGTTACAGAAGTCTATTTACAGAAGTAAACATTGTGTTTATTAAGCCATGAATCCAACTATAAGAGATGTGAAATTCAGTCATTGCAAACACATTGTTTCTTTTGGGATTCATTGTATTATCATCAATTCATTACAAGCACACAGCTTTGTTTTTATTGTTTCCACATTTTCATTTGTTTCTTGTTAATGTTGTCCAATGCACCACTAAAAGCAATTGCAAACTGATGTCCATATGAAATAACTGTTATGAAGAGTTCAGATGCAAAAGCCTCTAAGTGCCATCTGAAATTTTCTTCTAGAATTATCATTTTTATCAAGCTTGTATATTTAAATTCAGTAATTTCATTTAAATGGCAATGAAAATGACCTATTAATTGTCATTTAAGTGAAATTACTGAACTTAAATATACGAGCTTGATAAAAATGATCATTCTAGAAGAAAATTTCAGATGGCACTTAGAGGCTTTTGCATCTGAACTCTTCATATCATTCCATAACCATTTATTAAACTCCTCTTGGGCCCGCGAAACTTGCATACATAACTTACGTGTAGGCTAATGCAATTGCATTGACTACAATATGCGTTCAAAAGCATACCTGCAAAATACAAATGCATTTACACCAAATTACCGATGCTTAATAGCATCATTGGGTCAAAGTAGCACATCATTTATTACCTGCACCATAATGGCCATTCTCAGCGAGTCCTTAGCAATGTTTTCTTTGCATTTCTTGCAAGAGGCGCGTCCACTTTTCGCATATTCGGCTTTGTACAGCTTGTCGTCCTGTGAATCAGCCATTTCTGCAGATATAACTGTGAAAGGTGGACGTTTGCGGTTCAATTCTTGTTAGAGAGGGCAACAACTAACGTTACAATGCAATGAGAAATAGCACTCAGTCCGCGTGCAGAAGCACCCGCGCAGAATACCAGTCCAAACTAATCGATTCTACATTCCTCTAGAGTAGAGAATACGCGCAGGCAGAATTAATCGAACTCGAGCTACTTTTCCGACAATGACTGTGTATTTTTAGTGACATGTTTTAAACATTACGACACGTGTACTTCCACAGTGGTTAGGATCAGTGGTGTTATCTTGTTAATGATAACTTTCATTCCTTCTAACTTGATAACCTGCTCATTCCTAGATGAAGTGATGGGAGAAACGCTGGTGACTCCTGCTGGTCAGAACGGTTAAAACACCTTTTACAAACCAAATAAAATACACGTTTTATTAAAAGTGTCATCTATTAAATGCAGTTGACACAGATCATATAATATTATCAAATATGAAGTGACAGTATAATTATGTGTGTTATTGTGTGTACTAAGGCTTGTTTTGTTTGTTTAAAGAAACGCTTGGTTAGTCAGGCCAATAAGAGACTAACCACAACTATTCCTTTTTATTGTGACAAATTTGTCATTAAAATGTCTACAAATTCATTAGCTAAAAATCATATAGACAGTGTTTCACGAGTCGGGTCACAAAGAACCATTGAAATAATTATGACCGAATTGGTTCGAAACAAATGATTCGCAAAGGTTTCGAAGCTTCACGAAGCAGTTTCGAAAGCGTCCATGACTACTAAAAATAGTAGGCCTATCCTATCCACGCTATCCTCTTCAAAAAAGCTAAGGGTTAAAATCTTTCTGTTTGAATTTTACATTTAATAAAATAACTGTGGTCAATAACTAGTTTGGCGTGAACTAGTTATCATGGTAAAGTTTTTGTAAGGGATGGGAATCATGGGATAGGCCAACTTTGGTATCTACCCAAGACTGGCTTTTTATCATAAAAAAGAGAACAGAAAAAAGGTAAATACATTTATTTATTTTTATTTCATTCATACATATAAATATTGGCCTATGCAAATTGTTCCATCATGCAAATTCACGTAATTGTGTAGCAGTACTAGAACAAAGAATACCATGGTGTTATCATGGCAAATTTGTTTAGACAAATTCTGCAAAAAAACCTACAAAATCAGTTTGTGGTGAACGTGTGTAGGTGTTAAGTATGACATTTTCTATTTTAAATATGATACTCTGATCATTAAACTTTAATTATATGAAAGCATTTCCTGGTAAATAAAGGTGATTTTATGTAATATCTCTTTTAGCACACATTACTAACTACAGTGTAGTTCCAAGGCAATATAAAATGGCTGTTACACATGTATTTTTACATTTTAAATGGCATTTACATATATAACATCTCAGTGGAAATCAGAAACAAACGTCTTATGTAAACAAAGAAAAAGTAAAGAATAAAGACTATTAACTTATAAAACTATATGTTAATGTTAAAAACAAATATTGTAGTACATTTTCTTAATCTTTATTATTCTCCTGAGGTACAAAAGAATTCTAGTCATCACGAAACTTAAAAAGAAGTGACAGTTTGTGCACAATTTGTATCTGTGGTACATATGAGGTATTTTATGCTGTCATGGCATGAATGAGGATCAATTCATTCTATCTGAATGTTTACATTAACTGTATCAAGGTGAAAAAATTATTACCTGCAAAGTCTCCTTATATTTTGATCTCATTAGATTGTTTCATTATAAGAAGTTAAAAGTGAAATTTATGAAAAAAAAAAAAAAAAAAAAAAAAAAAAATGTTCTACAGACAAGTCCATATGAGGATTTTATATGATATTTGAGGTATCCTTTCAAAGATGAAGGCAGTGTCTTAACTGAGTGTCATTCAAGTTACAGTGAATCCAGGTTTGATATGTCACATCATAATCTTTAGTGGCTAAAGTTGCTGTTTGGCAGAGTGAAACCTCCATTGGTACCTCTCTGTTTCTCTCTGTGAATGGCCTGTACAAGGCCAAATACCACAGTGGCCAGGGTGGTCCTCCCACTGCGTCCATTCTTTCCTCTGTCTGCAATACCGTTGCTTGCCATCTGACGCCTTTTGGTGCTGATGAAGTATGTTCGGACACATCCCTTTCTCTCACTGACGCCCTTGATGTATATCTCACCACGCAACTCTAGCACGAAGCCCCAGTCTGCTAGAATATTACGTGTGCCCTCGGGGACCTGAATCCTTCCACTGACTCCAGTACTGTCCATCCGACTTGCCAAATTCACTGTCATGCCCCAGATATCATACTGGGGTTTGGTGGCACCGATGACCCCAGCAACAACAGGGCCATGGGCAATTCCTAGGGGGGGAATATTGAAGTTACTCATATATACTCATTGTTATTGTCATAAATTATAGGTAACTGTATAGACTTCATTTTCAGAGTAGATGGCATATTTAAAGGGACCGATTTTTTTTTTACAAGATAAGCATTTTGGCAATAGTGGCCTAATGTTAAGAGAGTCAGACTGTTAACCTGAAGGTTGCGGGTTCAATTCTCAATACTGGCAGGAAATGACTGAGATGCCCTTGTGCAAGACACTTAACCCCACAGCAAAACTGTCTGCCCACTGCTCCGGGTGTGTGTGTCCACGGATTGCAGTGTACTTACTCACTACTCCTAATGTGTGTGCACTAAGTTTAATGGGTTAAATGCAGAGGACAAAGTATGGGTTACCATTCTTGGCCTTCACATGTCACTTTCATTTTACAGTGACCAGGCTCTGTCAAGATCCAAAAAGGGCAAGCCTTCTGAAGCCACTCAATGCTAATTATTGTAATTAATTACAAAATCTAGCTGAATTATTTCTTAAATGTGGCATGAACCAAAACCAAAAGTCTGTGAAAGACAGACGTACAGTCTGTTCAATATTTTATACAACCCATGTTTTTATGTATTGTGATTGAGACCCAGGTACACAACAACTGTAGAAAATATTTACTTCTATCCCTTACAGACTCATTTGCATTAGATTAAATATAGCATCTACTTTGACTGAGGTCTATTCCACTAGCCATTACCAACGCGCAGCTGGAAATTGTTTGAAGAATGTTTGTTGATCTCGCTCAGAGTCTCTTGCATAGCCAAAGCGAACAGAACCAACTCACTGATATGATGCAAGTCATTTACAGCACAATACTGTCAGGATGAAGCACAGAACAATTATAGCGCATTACAGTTGGAAATTCCAAATGTATATAATTAAGAAGGCTAATCAAATTAATTAGAATGGTTTACCTGTTTATCGGGTGATAAACCAGATGCTGCCATGTAGCAACTGCCAATGGTTTTGATTTTCTCAATGTTCAAAAAATATGACTCCTCTAACAACTTTTCCAGAGAGAAACAAAAACAATGAGGGCTTTGTATAAGACAGATGAGAGAAAAAACATCAGCAAAAAAAGTACAACCTTTCATCAAAGTCCTACCTCATCAAAGTCCGCAATGATCTCATTGAGCAGTCTGAGACACTCAACTCCCTCGTGATTGATCTCCTTCTGCTCATAGTAGTCATTAAAGCCAGCGATGGAGGCAAACATCACCCCCACCTCATCATAGGACTGAGAGTACAGCTCCTGAGAGGACAAAGACAACATGATGCATGGACTTTTATTTGGTCTTTGTAGTTTATTAGCTGTGGGTCATTCCCACCATTGTTTTTGCAACATTTTCTGTGAATGTGCGAGACTTCTGATAAATTAGCCGCTATAGGTAAATAATTAGAAGAATGACTATTTGCATACAAACCAGTGTGTATGATTATGATAAATATCAAGCAGCATAACGGATTGTTTTTGTACAGGTAAAATAAAACAAACTGCAATGGATGTTATTGATACCTCAAACTGTGTGGGTTGTTAACCCTCTATGGCATGGTGTTGCCCTCAGGCAACAAACCACATTTTTGGACCTCACACCGGCCCTTTAATTTTTTTATATATATTTTTTTTATATATATAATATCACCTGACATGTCTGTTCAATGAAATGAGGGGCTGAAGTGGGTGTGACCTTTTTTTGGGGGGTGGAGCTGTGCTTTAATGAAGCAAAACCACATGCTACAGAGTGCCACCAATTAGTAAGATAAATATCACTTTTTAACATGTTTACGTTAAAATATTGTTTTATTAAAAAATATATGCATGTGCATCAGTATGTAAAGAAGTATGTTTGATTGTTTAAAGATTTATTTTGTTTTTATTTATATACTAAAACTGTTTTTTTTTGTTCGTTGCCTCAGGGCAACACTGTGCTACGAGGGTACTAAAACTCAAAGGTTTTCTACATAGGTGGAATAGGGAAAACAAGCAATATGTGCATTAGAAGGTTTATTTTATTTTGTTTATTTTGACAAACATCAATCACAAATGGTTTCAACCTATCACAAACATCAAATAATCAACAAAAATAACACCCCCCATAACACTTTATGTATAAATGTTCATATTCATATGAACATTTACACCAAACACTACACATACATATGGGGGGTGTTAGTTGTGATTGTATTTTTTTTCCTGTAATTTTAACTGTAAAAAACAAACAAAAAAAGCAACGGAAAAGACATTTTAATTGCTTAAGAGTCCCCCCCCCCACCACCACCACCACCCCCCCCCCCCCCAAAGTATGCAGTGCGTCAGTCACGTTTGCCAGAAAAGGGAGTGAGAACACACAAACACAAAGTTTTATTAAATCATACGTCCACCAGACCACACTTTTTATTCAGACTGGGGTATGGTTCGGAAAGGGTGAGTTTTTCATCCAATCAAACCAAACTCTGATGTCAACCCAGGTGTGCACCAAAAATGCAAGTGTGAAAGCACCCTACGTTACATAAACATAGAGAAAACAATAAATAAAAAAACAATCACAAACATCAAATAATCAACAAAAACAACTATTACTACTAATTACAACTAACACCCCCCATATGTATGTGTATGTGTAGTGTTTGGTGTAAATGTTCATATGAAAATGAAAATTTATACATAAAGTGTTATGGGGGGTGTTAGTTGTAATTAGTAGTAATAGTTGTTTTTGTTGCTTATTTGATGTTTGTGATAGGTTAAAACCATTTGTGATTGATGTTTGTCAAAATAAATCATTTTCTAATACACATATTGCTTGTTTTCCCTTATTCCACTTATGTAGAAAACCTTTGAGTTTTAGTACCCTCGTAGCACAGTGTTGCTCTGAGGCAACAAACCCATATCTGGTTCAGGGGTGGAGGGGGGGCACATTTTATGATGGATATGTTATCAAGGACCCCCAAGCTCCCAAAAAATGGGGTTAAAGATTTTTTTTCCCAAAAAACAAAAAGTCATGCCATAGAGGGTTAAGTTGTGATATTTCTTATTTAAAGGTGCAGTATGTGATTTCTGAGAATCGTTGTTGAACACTGTTGATATTTGAAATCAAACCAAACAAACACAACCCTCCCTTTATTGCTCCGCCCCCAAAATGTACAAACACACAATGCAGTGGATGTTTCTTTATCATAGCTGAAGCGACGCAAAATAACGATTCATGAATAATAAATATTTATTAATTAATTCTTTTAAAAATTATTTATTATTTTTTCTGTCTGGAGCGCACATCGATCATGCTGAATCAAACTGGTATTTACCATTTCACATAAAAAGAGAACACATACCTATTCAGTTGCACCTGCTTCCATTTATTTGCGATCACAGGAACGCACAAAACAACTCCATTAAGGCTTTTAAGTCCAAGTGCTTACACAATAAAAAAATATTGATAAAATATCATATGTTTACGTCATATTTCTGAGCATTTCTATTAATTTTCCACTAAGTGATGTGATCTCTCCCGTCTCGCTATACTCTTCAGTCAGAGCGCACACGGATGCATTAGTCCAGTCTCAACAAAGGCACAGGGAAGAGACAGATAAAACATGTAACCAAATAAATACACAATTATAATCATATATGATTTGTCTACGCTCTTCAAGTGGTCTTTAGTATTTTATATAATCATATGTGTATTTAATATGACAGTGGTTAGCATAAGTAGCCTTTAGCATCACATATATATATTTCTGCCTCATACGGTGATCATAATCCCCATCGGATCGCAAGAAAATGATTTCAAACACTCGCTGGTGTCTGAAAGTGAGTTTTCAGCTGAATTTTCTTTAAAATATCTTAAATGTTGAAGTTAGCTGGTAGCCTGATATAATAACATGGGAAATGAGCAGCGGTGTTGACCGTCTCCTGACTCAGGTAAACTCTGCCTTTGTTCATGACCGCTTCTCAGGCCCCAGTTGGCCCGTTTTCAGACCAAGGTATTCGGCGGGCCAAAAACCCCTGACTGTTGGCCCTGAGGAAGCCCCGATAAGGCCCGATCAAGCCCGGAAGTGACAGTAGAAATGCGACTTGCCCTGGCACGCACTAGCACGCTCGCTTTTGGGCCGACAGTGGAAACACGGTTAATGACACTCAAAACTGTCCTGTTACTAGAGCTAATTACAACAATATTAGTTCTGTTCACAGTCAGTTTCCTTTGGAAACACTGTAAAACCAATGTTACTCACTATGGAGCAGAAACAACACAACCTTGGCATCTGTTTTCAGATGCTTTTCTCTTTTGTAATGTCTCTCAGCCATCTCTCTTTCTACAGTCTTTCTTCAAATCTCCCTCTTGCTCACTCTCTCTCCTCTCCCATCATGAGTGGACACGCCCCCTACAGCTGATTGGCTACATGTTTATTGCGGTGCTTAGTCCGATCCACTTTCAACAGCATTTTTCAAAAATCGCTTACTGCACCTTTAAAATATTACTGTTTTCACCCGGCGGATGATAAGATCACCCTTGCATCATGGGAGCAAATTCTGCACAGGCAAGCACCACTCACATTTTCTTCAAGTTTGCTCAAAATTAATATCATCACTGATAGTTGCTTATATATGACTCTGATGTACCTGGTCATTTCTGTTCCTCTCTAGGAAGTGACGAGCAACGTGTGCAGGCAGGATGTTGTGCAGTAGACACTCATTGTGTTCTCTCAGGTCTCTCATCTCCTGCACTTCCTGCTGAGCTTGCAAACGCCACAGGAAGTCAAGCCGTGTTGTGGCCTCCCACTGAATCAGAATGAGATGGCACAGAATAAGGAAAGATCCCAGATGTGTATTACAGTTTTCTACATTTTACTATTCCCTGCCAGATAATGAATACATGCTATATAGAGAATATAATGCTTCAGGGCAATGTGTTGTCAAAACGGAAGACTGAAACCGGGGTTGCCAACTTTTGAGTTTAGCTTGGAGTGAGAATTATACAAAGTTATACACAAAAACCTTGCAACACAAATTTGCGTATTATGATTGTGAAACAATTTCATTAAGTTTATTTTCTGTTTTTATTAGTGCTTGATACAAATTTCACAATTTGAATTCATAAGCTTGCGATATGATTCCGATCTTGATTCAATATCGATTCATTTGGATAAATCTCAGGTACAGTAGCTACATGTTAATTTTTCTCAAGGAAAAATCTCTCAACCAATGCTGTAAACATACAGGGAGCCCTGTCAACTGGTATTATTATTAAAGGTTAAATTAACAACTCAAATTAATAATAGTTATCTCAGACGTGTAAATCTGCTTGTGTGCACAAATACTACATTTCACAATGCTGCCTAAACATCTTTGGTGAGTGTTGCACAGGTAGGGGTCAGCAGCTTATATACAATGACCTTGCACGGTGTGGGGAAAATATGATTGGTACAGACTGGTCCAATCAAGAGGTTGCAGGTCTTCATTGGTTGAATTAAAACCCATACCATGTCAGTACGTGTGTTCAACATCATGCGGCGCTATGCAGACCAAATGGTATATGGCATCAAAATACTAGAGACCGACTCGTAAGCACATCTTTCGAATTGCTCTTGCGATCCTCGATGTCATATGCCAAACGGTTAGATTTTTAAATTTGGCGTGAGATTTACTTCGGCAGCGTGAGAGCATCAGACAAAGCCTGAAAGCGTGTCTCACGCCAAATGCGTGAAAGTTGGCAACCCTGCTGAAACTAAAAAGAAAAAAAACCTGAAAGATTCATACCCGTCGTCCATTGTAAAACACAGCTATGATGAACATTGCAATCAACATAATTGAGACTCCCTTTCTTCTGAGGTAGTGGGACCTTGAAAGTATAAAATGCAAATAAAAGTTAGTATGAAAGTGTTTTTTTAAAAGTATTTCTAAATAGTGATAGACACATAGATTTATGATAGACACTCACCTACTTAACTGTTTCTGCTCTGGTTGATGTACATACAGCATGTGGAAGGACACTTCGATGAAGTAAGTATAGACAGCCACCACTAACAACAGAATAGTCAACTTCAAGAGAGAGCTCATCCTCAGGAACACAGCACAGGTCACTATGGAAACCACCCCACTCAGAATGAAGAACTGTGTATATAAATATAATAGGCATGACATATAATAACAGATAGGTGGAGTCTTCACAACAGGACAGTTTAAATGGTAGTCACACCTCTGGATAGGTGCAGGCAGTAAATGGCTTCTGGCTGGTCTGATAGTCCTCTGTTTCACTGGTGTTTATTTCTCTTGTCTCAGTGGCGTTGCACCATATCTGGATAAGCACAAGATGAAAAATTATAATGAATGGACCAAAATTGAAATTGTAAAGCCCAATTTTTATCCTCCAACAATTAAAACATAAGGTGGAACACTATGAAACAGTTTAAATAATTTGACGTGGTAAGAATTTAGCATTTTATCCAAATCAACTAAACAAAATACAAGGAGAGCAGGGTTAAGTGTCTTGCTCAAGGGTTGTGTCTAGATAACCCTCTCTAAAATATTTTGCGAGAATCACATTCGACATTCATAAACAGTTTATTTTAAATCCCACAGTAATCCTATCTCTAACCCTAACCTTGGTAATAACTCATCCAAATCTCACGAGAGTTTCATAGAACAATGTTTACCACCTAGAAACAACCTTGGTCAAGGAACCAATGATGCTTGAATCCCAGCCCTGAGCTTTACCCACTATGCCACACCATCCAAAAAAAATCCCACAGTAATCCTATCTCTTACGCTAACCTTGGTAAGAACTCATCCAAATCTCACGAGAGTTTCACAGAACAATGTTTACCACCTCAAAACAACCTTGGTCAAGGACCCAATGATGCTTGAATCAGCCAGCCATCAGTTACCAGCCCTGAGCTTTACGCACTATGCCACACCATCCAAAAAAAACCTGCATGTTTTGTTTGGGTATTTCTCTAGAGGCAAGTTGATTTACCTCCTAAAATGCCATCATAAATCACAGAATTCAAAATGTATATATATTTTTTAATTGCACTAAAAAAAATTCATGCAAGTCTCACCATGTCAAAGAGGGCCATGCCAAAATTGATGGCTATAGCTGCGACAGTGAGAATGTTCCGCATACTGTTGTTTTCATGGACCCAGCAGCAAAACTGCTGAAGGATGCCTGGAGAATGTTTAAACTCTTCAGCCAGGACCACCACAAGCAATAATAGATATCCCAGCAAGAACAGACAAAACTGTAATGCTGTCCAGTGAAACGACCTGCAGATAAGACAGTGGGGAATGGAGGTGAAATTTAACATATCTAAGCTCTATGTAAATGTGACAAAAATATAATCTTTTTCAGGTGCTAAACATCAGTTGAGTAGACTCTTTACCTGGGTACAGGGATGAGGGCTTGGACAGCCATGAGGAGAAGAAACATGATGAAGGAGCATACTAAATTGGTCTTAAACATCTCATCCCTCACCTGTGAGAACTGAACCAAGGAGCAAAATATAAACAGTCAGTTTTTTGTTTTTGTTTCAAAAGACACCTTTAGGATTAGAAAGAAAACAAATCTTTGGGCATTTACACATTTCAGTAACTTCATGTTTTATGATCAATTGGATTGCTAGATTATTTTCATGATGGTCTTTTCATGATCTAGACTATACAAACCAGTGTTATTAGTCGAGACCAGCTCATTCAAGTCTGAGTCAAGACAGAGGCCAATTCAAGTCTGAGTCAAGTCCTCATGCTTCTGAATTCATGACAGGACTCAGGCCCTGTGTACACCAGGTATTAAGATGCGTTTTGGTCGATCAGATCAAGTGGATGATGCTAAATACAGGTGTAAACATTTTGAGCTTGTCCACTTTCGACCACTTCCAGAGGTAGTCGAAAACGCATTTGACCGGATTGCTTTCGTAGTGTAAATGCTCATGTGGTCAAAAGCGCACGAACAGCCACAAAAGACCACCTACTCTCCACCTACTGACCTAACACTTAAACATTACGGGAAGTGCGCTAGCCAGATGGGATTTAAACTTTGTCGGCTGAAGACCCAAATTTGGTTTGAAGAAGAAAAATGTACCAAGCACAATGTTCTCTTTCCATTCCTGATTTCTAACACACACTCACAGCATTCAGCGTGGTCTCGCGGCTGTCAGAGCAGAAATGAAAGCTGCTGCTCTCCGTATGTTTTTCCGTCGTCTCAGGATGCGCTCATATGTAAATTGCGCAAGCTTATTTTTATCCATTAGATCGAAAGATCTGAAAAAAACCATAGATTTACCTGCCCATAGACCCTCCCCTCGAAGAAATCAGGACAGAAGTGGTTGAAAGTGGACAAAAGAGATGTATTAAAATACCAGGTGTAAATGGGTATGTGTCTCCCTCGTCTACTTGTGATCCGATCGACCAAAAGGCATCTTAATATATTAGGTGTAAACATAGCCTCAGTCTCGAGTCCAAGACAATATTTTTATCACATCACATCCTGCCTGTTGTACCTTCTCCTCAATGTGTGTATCCTTAAACACCAATGTGGTTGAAGTAATGTGCTCTTGACGCATGCGCTCACTGCTGCGGAGATCGACTGCATGCTCTATCCGTTTGTTGATCTCCTTGGATGTGGATCTGCTCACTGAGGATGTAGGAAGTTGTATGTAAGAGCCACCGGAGAAGGAGGCCAAGATCTGCAAGGTTAAAATTCACCAGAGAAGTAGACCCATTATACAAGAATTAGAAATCATCTTCAGTGTTATTCTTCTACTGATAGAGAGCCATACACAATTAATATCAATGATGTTGCTAAATGGAACCTCTTTGTTCCAGGGACGGGTTTTTGGATGATCAGCTTTAATTTCATCTAGGTCCTCTTCCTTGTGGCAGATAAGGAAAGTGTCAATTTTGTGTTTTCGTAGGAACTCATTGCGTTCATATCCACGCCCTTCCTCTGTTTGGTAGTTCCCATCCAAGCAGTCCAGAGTAGCGCGTGAAATGTGTATGCGTCTGTTGATAAAGTGGACAGTCAGAAGATAGTGTTACATACAAAAGCAGATCCTCTTAACACTAAAGTGAAACTGTTCCAATATTAGTAACTAGTCTGTTTAAAGACTTAGAGCAAAGACTGAGGTAATGTAACATTGGAATGTGTTTATATGATATCTACTCCTGTATAAAGTTTTGGTCACTCACCCAGGGATCCCCCCTGCTTCAAGCATGTTGGCAATGCCTACATCCCAGGACCACACATCAAACTGCCATTTTTGTAGGCCAAGAACCCCACAAAGAACAGAGCCAGAGTGGATCCCAATCCGCATATCCATGTCAAAGTTCAGCTGTTTCCTTATAGATCTAAGAATATACAGATATAAATCCTTAATGCCTGTATAAATAAGCTCAGAAGGAGAATTAACTATTATTAGTTTAAGCCACAAATATATGTGGAGCCATTGATTCAGCTTTCCGGATTTAGGCAACCAAAATGATGTTTACCTTATCCAGCGCTACAGTTTTTCATTGTATGCACTTCGATCACTTAAAAAGCACACTATTTCTAATTCTACAGAAACTCTCTGAACTTATTGGTTATACAGGGAATAGCACTGTGTTGTACCGTATAGTGCTGATCATAGCTAGTCCCATCTCCACACAGCAGCTGGCATGTGCCCGCTGAGGCTCTGGTACTCCAGACACACAGTAGTAACAGTCCCCTAAGATTTTTATTCTCAAGCAGTCATATTCCTAAAAAGACACACATTGGAAATATCAGCTGAACACATCTCATAGGAGTTTTAAAATGGACTATGGTGTTCTGTCAGTGATTTTAAATTAAGACACTCGTTGGAAGCTCTAAAATACCAACTTCAGAAAATCAAATAAAATCTGAAAGCATACCTCGGCTAGCCGGTCGAAACGTCCAAAGAGCTCATTGAGTAAGCGCACTAACTCCTGAGCGGACATGTTCATGGATAATAGTGTGAATCCCTTTATATCAGCAAAGAGGATACTGGGAAAGAAAGATAATGATGAGGTAGTGATAAAGATTAAGTAGTGACAGTATTAGTAATACTTTTTAATTATATTCAATATAAAAGGTTACTATAATAGTTTACTATAATCTACAAATCAGTTTTGAATTTCATCTTTCCATAAGGACCAAACTTCACATTACATTTCCAGTGGAATTGGGGTGTTAAGGACAACACTGACATTGCATTATTTAGGTGATCCAAATGTTTTTTTGTTTTTTTTTAATCCAAATGATCTCATCTAGAAAATAATATTTCACTAGGAATGGAATGGTCATATTCTATTCATCCTTGCTGTATAACTTATTGCTAAAACATGTCCTGTTAGATACCTGACATCTTTGTATTGATGGATATATATTTTGTGAAATTGCTGTGGATCAAGGTCATCATCCATAGAAGTCATATCAGCAATCATCTCCAAGGCAACAAAGCGGGGTATGATCGACAGCACCAAACGCTCCTGAGGCGGGAACAAAAGCTGACCTCAGATATTCTCACTGAACCAACTTTGACACATACTAGATGTGTTCTTCCAATCGTCCGTATTAACGCCAATTTGTTAACATCACTGGACAAAGGACACTGGAATCTCAGCAAAACATACAGACTTCAGTTCCACTTGCCTGTCTCTGGTTTTCCATTTCTAGTTTCATGCGGCCTTCGATGCAGCGGCGTGTCTCAAGAAAGGCTTGTCTCTGGGACCGGTCGGTCAGGTAATGGATGAACAGACCTGCCACATTCATGCATGTGTACAGTAAAGCCTTGGCAAGAATCTAAAGACAAAGAGGCCAATTGAGAACCAGTCTCTTAGAAAGGAAAATTAAATGATTGTACCTGGGATGACTAGAGCTAGATTGATAAATGATTTGTTTGGTTAGACAAGGAACTCATACATCAACATCTACACAGGTCATTGACTCATCCATACATCTACCATCCATCTCTACCTTTCTTAGCAGTCCTACTTCACTGAGGTGACGTATGGTATCTGCAATGAGGTGCAGTATGGAGGTGAGTGTGCCAGCTCCGATTGCCCAGAGCAGTGACAGTGGCAGCAGAGTGTATGTGGCAAACAGGTTGAACAGAACATACCAGGATTGGTCTCTTTCCAATCCGTATGCCAGCCCCCCCAATATCTGAGCAGTCTGTGACAGCCAGCTAGCCATACCAGCGTAATGCAACCATCTTGGGGAATGTGAGCGTTTACAGGTGAGTACCAAAACACACAGGGCAGTTGCGCAGGCCATGAAGAACCCCGTAAACCAGCCCAGCAGTATGTCCGAATTGTCCGGTGCCAGGGCCAGGTAGAGCAAAAGCAGGTGTAGTTTGGCAGCTGCATCAATAATGTTGGTGACAACTAATGAGGTTCTTCTAGTGTGTGATGAATGGCGCTGGTAGAGTTTCTCGAGATCTTTGGATTTGAAGATGTGTCTCAATGTTGGCATATACACCCCATGGATGATGTGGCCCCAGTGCACAAAAAAGTCAGCATCACTGACGTAGTCCGCAGATGCTCCAGTCTGTGTACTAGATGCACTGCCTCGTTCCCCGAAAAAGGATGGATGAACTCTGGCAACCGAGGAACGCCGTTTAGTCATACCCCGTGATGCTTTACTGCGTATCTGTTGGTTGATTTCCTCAATATAGGCATCAGTGACATGAATCTTTTGGGCTGGCTCCATGCCGAACTGCTGCCTCAGCCCCTGTTGGCTGATGATGTGTTTCACTGCGTTCTGCCACAGCAGTTGTTTGCGCCGTACGCTAGGTGACATTGAAGTGGGTATGCAGGATGGTGGCTGCATATTGTGGATGTCAGTTGTGTCACTAAACGTTACCATGACAATCACAGGCTTATCTTGCCACCGTTACCCATGACATAGGGACTCGCTGAATCACCCTTTCAAAGAAAAGAAAAAAGGAAATTCAGCACTTCATATGTATTTTCTCTAAAGCCATAAGCACCTCACTTAGAATTTAAATAAAAAGTAGAAACTTCTCTTTAAATTAGACTTCTTGTTGCTTTACCTGTTGCTAACTGAATTAGTTACATTTATTCTACAGATGTACAAGTTACAACTATGTTGACAAATCAGACTGAGCTGTTTAACTGGACCTGTGATGTCACCCTATGCTCTAAAAGAGGCTGCCAGATTTAGCACTGAGCTCCATAATACTGTTAGCTGCTATAAACAATCCCTTAATGTGTGGCTCTATCTCGCCGTACACAACCCATCCCACACCTGTGATCCCAACTTAAACTCTTACTTAAACTCTCCCAGCTCTTACTCAGAAAGCATCAGTATACAGAATTCAAATGTAAACAGAAGTGGTCAACGAAAGAGATCTTTTATCCAACCATTACCACAGCGTACAGTACATGTAAATGTTGTTTCTAAAACTAGATCATAAAAATGCTGGTACAAAATTCGAAAAAAAAAATTTTTCAGTTAATTTCTATATAAATAACCATTTATTTTTACACTAATATAGAAACTGACTGGAAAATATTATAATTTACACATTAGGATTGTTTTCAAGTAAAGTAGCCTACATAAATATACAAAACACATTATTTATAGATAAAAAATACATTATATTTTGATGTATAAATAATTTTGATGTACATTTATACATTAAAATAGAAATATATATTCATCGAACATTTCCAATAGTTTACTTATCAATCATAAAAATGTATTTGCTTACCTGTGAGTTAATAAACTTCCCAAAGCTTCTTTGTACATTTTGCTGCTCTTTGAAAAAATCCACTTGTTCATCTCCATCGAAGAGTCGTTCCTTTGATTCTCTTCATCCTACATATTGTTGTTATACACAGCATTCTTCTCAAAATGCAGGTAAAGGAAGACACAGGCAAAATACCTACGCAATCTAGATACCAACTTGCTGATGAAAAAGCACAACACGTTTTTACGATTCATTGAGCTGAGAAGCGATCAACAGATTGCCACGCCGAAAGCGAGACGGAAGCTCAAGTTTCCCAAATAGGATTACTTACTCAGCACTCATGCCCTGGCTACTCAAAGCATCCATCACTGACATCACATGATGCACAGTAGAGAAAACTTTAGCTGACAAGAGCCCTTCAGGGTCAAATGTCAGTACCTTAAAAATTCTGGGAGATTTGTCAATAGATCTCTCATGAAATATATGTTATTAGTATAAAAGGCTAAACAATGTAAATGCAAAGAATACAAAATAAGTGCAGTGTAAAAATGGCACATACTATTTGGACACTATATTTATATTTAAAATAATAGAGATGAAATGCAGGGCAGGGCATAGAAATATATATATATAGATGCCTCATTAGCGGGCATTCCAATGGGCCGCTATACGTAAGCCATCCGCCATATTGGAGTGGTCAATGAACATTCAAGAGTGAGTTGACTGAGCGTCTGCAACAGTAGTTAGACGCACAAATGAATAAAATATCTATACATGTAATAGACTTCAGCAGATAAACTAACACAACATGACGAAGACGTCAGCTGACATTACAAAGTTACCACAGTAAAAGTAAAAACATTACAATTATCATAGTAAAAACACAAACCAAACACATTCTCACCTGTAAAAGGTTATCCCATTTCTTCGAAAATTTAAATCTCGGCAGTTTCACAACCAGAAGCTGCGCAATGATGTGTCAGCATTAATTCTTACTTTGAGTGACGACATGCTGACTGTCGCAAGATGATAAGCGATACGTGTCTAGAGCGGTCGAATGAGGAATCTAGGTATACATATCTGTGGGGCAGAGGAGTAAAAGAAAGTATCTGATTGGCTGAACTGAGCTAAGCAGGTCAGTAGGATCAGTTAATGTTGGCTATAAGCTGGATAAAGTGCTTGCGACAGAATTTACTAATTGTGCACTATGCACAAGACTTCAGATAGTGACCTGATGAGGAGAAAGTCTTTGAGATCACACAAGGTAAAATCAGGAAATACCAAACAATGCAAACTAAAAGCTAGTGACTCAACAACCCTTTGTACCCCACAACTGTTGTTGTACCAGGAGACAATAATGGTATCAATTGAAGATTCAGATGATGTACTATTGTACCATTTATATTTTTTGTGAACCCATCAGGGCAATCATATATAATGATTGTCCATAATCACAGTTCTGAAATAAGTGCACATTCTCATTACACATTATAAATTTCCGGAAGAAAGCGAGAGTGGTACTTGCCTGCCTGCGCTATATTGCTGCCAAGATATTAGCGGTCTGTGGGTAGTTACTACAAGGGTGCTGCTAGGTTGTGGCTAGAGTGTTCTGGGTGGTTCATCCACTAGGTAAAAATGGTCTGATCGCATATAAAAATAAGTTTAATACTTAGGGTTATGGATTTCATCAAACACCTGAACCTAAGCATGTAATGCATGCCTTAGCAAGCACCACTAATGACATTTCACATGAGGAAAATGAGGAAACACCAGACAGAGTAATATGGGTAGACATACTGAACAAATTGACCATATGGTCGCCATGGATGTAATGTCATAGTTAATACAATGACCGAGCCACAGTCTTTATCTACAAAAAATACTGCTTCACATTAATGGAAATGAAAAGTTAAAAAAAGATGAGTGCTTTTCATGCAGCTTAATTATTGGGAGAGGATGAGATTTTACTGTGGACTGTGGTCTATGGGCTCTAGAGGGACTTAATCAGCATTAGCAATGGTAGCTTGGCTCTAATGGGATTCCCAGAGCTCACTAATCAGTTAATACACACATGATTCAATCCAGTCCTCCTCAAACAGCAGCCGACCCAGCTAAGCCTTCAAAACTGCTATTTCTGTTCCTGGCCAGACTCTATCTGTGCTAAACTTAGCAGTTCCTTTTTTTGTGCGCAAGGAGGTCAAACCACAAACGTTTTGGCCAACTAGTATAACAGAGGCCAGCTACTAAGAGTTGTGCTGGTAAAACCTCACTCCTTTGGCCTCAAGAGTAGCGTTAGCGACTGACGCTAGAGGCTGTGGTTTATAGCATCCTTGTTAGCCTCTCATGCTGGAAACGGCGGTTCAAAACGCGCTAAGAGTGGAACCGGAGAAGTTACACTTGCTAAATTAATTATGCAAAATGTTGGCACGAAGTGCACCTTACAGATGATGATGGATTTTAATCACTTGAAAAACGCTCCATTTATCAAAGTGGGATCCAGTGATGAGCTATCAAACAGCAGTTGATCCATTTTTGACTGCCATGAATTGTAAACAGAAGACTGTTTCACTAAAACATGGCAAGCATTATTTAATGGTGGAACGCCCCAGAACATCGTAATGTATATCAACTGAGTGCATTATTCGTGGACACAGTTGACTGGTATATACTACAGACAGAAATATACAGTAGAAAGGAGATAACATACTAAAGTGGCAGAGAGGTTAAACTGGGTGAGGGTGATTTAAGGTGAAGGAGAGTATTAGCTCTTCTAAAAACAACCGTAAAGAAAGTGGCTCCTGGCCAGTGTAAACACACATTCATTTAGACTCATTATGTGTCTCAGCAGCATAATGTCATGATGTTAATGATGCATTTGAATATTTAATTTAATTGGTTTATCTCTATTAGCAGCTCATTTAACTAAAGCGTTGAGAGTTTGAAACATCTATATTAATGATATTTATTTAATTTAATCAAATATACATTTTTCTAATCTTTATTAAGAAAAATAGACTGAGAATGTACCTGCGAAATTTCGATGGTCGAGTCTTGCCCAGGCAATGGCATGACATGCTGCCATCATGTGGTTGAATCAGCTTTGCTTCACAATGCATCACTGCTCACATGACCGCCTGGCATCACTTAAATACACACTGGGACAATTGACTGCACATCACATTTTTGACATTATTGATACTGCTTGCAATCGTAATGCAATAGACTGGTCTACGGGACATAAATTAAGCCTTTAAATAAAAGGGATATTGAGCTGTTTACACTGTCATATACAATAAAAGAGCCTGCACAGTGACAGGTAAAAAAATTAACACAAAAAAAAACCTGCCTACCTAACACAACACCGAAGGTGGACTTGCGTTTCGCGGGAGAGTGGACAAATTCTTTCTACGCACACTTCAACAGTCACAATATGACATCACACTCTGCGCGTATGTTTTAAAAAACATAATTCAACATATAAATAACACTTTTTTTAATAGCCCACTTCAAGTGTTTATTAAAAATAAATTGCTAAAAGCTAAAAATGAAAAAATTTACATGAACAAAACATACGTTGAAATCCTGTGAAAACAGCACCCGTCCTCCCCGTGCCCCTGCCCCTCCCCCATCATGAGTGGACACGCCCCCTACTGCTGATTGGATACATGTTTGTTGTGGCGCTTGGTGAGATCCACTTATTAACAGCCTTTCTCAGAATTCGCTAACTGCACCTTTAAGAAAGTATCTTCATCAGCATATGTCTTCATCTGTAACTTCAGTGCAATTAAAAGACTTATTAAAAAGGCTTTCCCATTGATTCCAGGAACCTAAAGAGGCATTTCTCAGAAAATTATGAATTATTTGGTAAGACTTTACAATAAGATTTCATTTGTTAACATTAGTTAATGTCTTAACCAACATGAACTAACCATGAGCAAAACATTTGTTACTGTATTTGTTCATCTAGCCCTCAAACCCTATTCACATTACAGCCCTTAATTCCGTAAATGTGGACAAATGTGGGCACGGGGGTCTAAGGTGTGATCCAACAATTTTTTTTAAATAAATGTTATATCACTATCTTCAATAAAATAAAAACTATCAATTTATGGTGTTTTTTTTTTATTTTGGGGGTATTTTTGAATTTATTTAAATTAATAATACCATATTTTATATTTAAAATATGCTTATTTTTATGTTATATTTAATATTTCTTTAACTTCAGTAAAAAACATCATTTCATTAAATTCAGATAGCTAAAACTCAAAAAATGTGGTGACTTTGGTGACATCTGGTGTCTGATGTTGGTAAAAATTTTTACAAAAAAGCAATAATATCAATTATTTCAATAGTAAATATGGCTTTAGTACTCAATGGTTGCATATAGGCTGAACTCTATAAAAATGTTATAATAAATGTAATTTTTTGACTTTATCACAAGTTAAAACTGTAATTTAAAATATATATATATATCTGTGTTAGGTGAGACAATACAAAAATGCTAAATATGCTTAGACAAATATGACCAAATATGACAAATAAGTAGTAGATCATTTATTGTTTATTTTAAACAAAAAACATCAAATTTAAAAATATAAAAAAAATGTTTTGGTACAAAACTGGTAAGAATAAATGACTTTGGTGACATCTGGTGTCTTATGTTGGTAAAAAATTAACAAAAAAAAAAATTAAAAAAAATAATATCATTAGCCACTAGATGGCTCTACTAAAGGGCTGCATGTAGGCTCTATAACTCACTGTTCTTATGAATTTAACCACCAAGTTTTTTTACTTTATCACAAGTTAAAATTATATATATATTATATATTATATATATATATATATATATATATATATATATATATATATCTTTGTTAGGTGAGACTGTACAAAGATACCAAAATATGCTTAGACAAATATGACCCATCAAATATGATGCTATAAGGAAAATACAAAGTATTTCAAAACATCAAATTTCAATAACTCAAAAAGCTAATTGGTACCCAACAGGTAAGAATAAACAACAATAACTCAAAAAAGTAAGTGTTAAGTAAGAATAAACAGGTAAGAACAAACAATAATCATAGTTATAATGTGTTCATGCACTTGTGCGCATGTGTGTGTTTGTGTGTGCGTGTGCACAGGTGATTTTAGAAAATAAAATAAAAATTCAGTCATTGGCTCATTCAATTCTTTGTTTTTATGTGTGAGTGACTTTTTATTCAAAAAAAAAAAAAAGAACGGCTCTGTTATTGGCTCATTGAATGCTTTCTTAGTGTGTGTCTGTGTGTTTGTGTGTGTTTGTGTGTGTGTGTGTGTCTGAGTGTGAGTGTTTGCCACAATGAGACTGTTGTACAGGATCACCCCTTCATTTGTGTGTATGTATGATATGCATTGTGTTGGATCTATTGATTTTTTTTTTTGACTCCCCCCAAAAAAATGCTCTGAATTACAGTTTTTCCCATTCATTCCTATGGGTGCCCATTTTTGTCCACAAACACGAGATTAAGGAGTTTTTTTTTTTCACCCACTTAACATTCTTGAATCGAGTCAATTTTTTTTTTGTGTGTTCAGGTGGCAAACTTAGGAAAAGTTGCCAAGTCTTGTACCGCTCAGATTAAGGAAAGTATTTTTAAAAAATGAATACAAATTATTTTGCCCACATTTGTCCAAAAAAGGTTTTGAGGGCTAGTTAATAAAAATACAGCTGTTCATTGTTTATTCATGTTACTTCACGTTCACAGTGCATTAACTAATGTAGTTAAATAATATGAACTACTGAAAACCTATTGTAAAGTGTTACCAATTGTTCTGTAAGTGTTATTAATTTGAATTCACAGTGTTATTGTTATTAATGATAAAAAATAAACCGACACTTCAATGCATGATGAATTCATATGGATGTGTTCAGCTATTCATTTTAATTCACAATATTATTGTTATTAATAATAAAAAAGGAATCAGCAACTGACATTTTAATGTATGATGAATCTATTTGGTTTGTCTATTAATATTCATGCAGTTACATAATAATAATAATAATAATAAGATGATGATGATGATGATTATTCTTATTACTCGTATTAAAATGACTAAAGATTAAAAATTAATAATCTGAAAGTGGGGAGTTCCTCTATGCAGCTTTACTGTAATAGTGCAGCTTTCAGAGGAAGTGTGTGTGTCTGAATCACTACTGTGTGGAACCACCGTCATTACATGAGAGGCAGTGAATTTGAGTCACTTATATTTATTTGGGCTCGTTGACGGATCATGAGAGGAGCTTAATGTTCTACCAGACTATGCAACTGAAAACAAGCGGTGAGGAAATAAATATGAGATTCGGTTTTTATATATATATATAGTTATGAAAGTGTTAATATGTCAAACGAGCATGTTCAAACAATTGTTTTTAGTAACAACTGTACATATTACACACCCTGTCTAGACAGTTAATTTCTTAAGATGTTCTTCATATTATTTGACTATTATTAAGTCAGTTTATAAACTGAATGAAAAGAAAAACGCTGTTAAAACGTGAATAATTACTCAAAGTATTTACATTCGTGTTTTGTTAGAAATCGCTCACAATAACAGATTGGAAAGCTACAAGAAGAGCATTTTTCACAACATTGGACTGATGTTATTAAACCCACAAAAGCACAAACATGTTAATTGTACCTATAAATGTAAGCAGTGTTGAAGTGCAGCGGGATCTGTTTTGAATCTCATCTATGTGCTCTAGCGGTAGGCCTCACACCATCCTGGGGCTTTCCTACTGTGAGTGAACGGAAAGTAGCGTCCGCTTGCTTGGCGTGAAGTCCGGCTTTGGACCGCTGGACGCCGGTGCGTCGCAGTAACTGGTTGAGTGCAAGAGCGACATCTGGCGTAACCTGAAAGCAAACATGACCGGTATGAGCTTTATTCTACTTTATCTAAGGTTCAATGCATGTGAAGTACATACAGGTAACATTTTGAAACGCATAATGATTGTATATAAATGAATGAATACCTACTAAAATTCACCATGGTAAACTAGTAACTACAGTATTTTTAGTTACTATAACCTAATTGGAAACTGGTTACAACAGTTAGGTGAATGTTTGGTTTGGTTGAATATGGCTGTGCTGTTTGAGTAGCCTATTGCAGGTATAACAGCATCTTTATTTAAGAGTTATTTGAAAAGCTTTTAATTCGCTGGTTAGTGTTCAGAGTATGTAATACTATTGTGTTTAATTGTCCACATAATTTAGTGTGTCTGGTGGAAGCATTTATGGAGTTTCCCAGAAATGAGGATTGTCCGTTTATAAACACCACATCTTTTTTTCAAAGAAACTGTCCTTTAAAGTTTTAGCAGATCTTTAAAATGGTCTTGAAATCAAAATGAACCCTATTTACTCTGTTAGCGCACATTACTAGGCTTGTGGTGATCAATTAATCTGTGCAAATTTATACACAGGAAAAAATTGTTTGTCATGGTTTGAATCAAAATCTGAAAATTTGCTTTCGCTCTGGAATGGCTTTCCTTCTCTGATGACATCAGTTTGACGGCTTGGGTTGAATATCTTTCTGAATATATTTATTAATCAATCTGCTATGAGCGAGGGATGGAGAGGAAGTGCGCTAAAGTAAAACCTCACCCTCTATTATTCAATATTTTGTTTCACATCTCATTGATCTTATTTTGAATAATTAATCCATGTTTATGTTTCACATTGGGCTGAAAAAGTTCCACATGCAGATTTAGCTTATGTTGGTCATACAAATTGCGGTGATGACCGCCAGAAAGCTACATGGTTTGAAAGTGACTTCAGTGTGAGCCAGCAAAGTTTTGACTAAATTCGCAAATGTCACTGCAATTTTATGGAATCTGCAAACTTTTGTTCAGATTTTGAGAGTGCTGCGCAACTAACTGGAAATATTTGTCAATTATAGAAATTTCCATTCTGCAGAAGACTCTGGAGGTTTGTTTTTGGAAGGTTTCTGCTAGTGCAGATTTCTTTTGGGCTTACTTCTTGTAGTCATGTTTGTTAGGACAGACCTTGGATTTGGCAAGTTTGCATTTTTTTCTCTCTCTCTCTCTCTCTCTCTCTCTCTCTCTCTCTCTCTCTCTCTCATTAATAAACATCTCACTGACACAATGAGTTCCACTATTCCTCCTCCGTCATTGTCTCAATAAACTCCAGAGAGAAAGAGAGTGTGGGAGTTTGTCGGACCGAGGAGACGCTGTCAGTGAGAAGGCAAGTGAGACAAGGCACAGGAATCTGCCCAGAGCTGAAGGGATGCCGTGAGCTGAACACCCTGCAAAAACCCAGTGATTGACTTTAAAAAGAGAGACCTGAGAAAGCGCAAGAACCAGAGGATTTAGTTTGCTTGCTTGTTTTTTTGTTGTTGTTGTTGTAAAAATCAAGATTTTGAAGGATTTAATAACATTATTTCAGAAGTGTTTCGTGGGAGCTTTTCAGAGAGTTTCTATTTCGGTTGATTTGGCTTTCTGAGTATTGGATCAACAAATTACTTTACTTTCTGCATTCTGTACTTTAGGACATTAGAGGATAATGTGAGTTGCAAGACAACAGGCTGCTCTCTTATATTTTTCATTTGTTAGTTTATATAGATAACCAAGAGGTTATCTAAATAAATATTTTTGTGACTTTAAGAGTTGTTTGTGAGCTGATATTCTTATGCCCATGGCTGTCCCGGAACCTGTTGCCACCCGGAGGTTGGCACTGGACTGCCGTACCCTGCTGGATCACCGCCCGAGCCGTGGTAAGAGGTCCTGTCTCTGCTAGGATACTGATGTATTCTTCTCACAGAATTAGATTTGCTCAGTGGAATGCCATTGTGCTCATGGAGCAACTCTGAAGTGATGTCATTCACATTTAATTACATATGGCTTGAGAATTTCGGGATACTAAAGGGATAGTTCACCCAAAAATATAAATATTCTCTCATCATTTACTTACTCTCAAGTTGTTCCAAAACTGTATCTGAAAGTTTCTTTCTTCTGTTGAACACAAAATAAGATATTTTGAAAAATGTGGGTAACCAAACAGTTGATGGGCCCCAATGACTTCATATTAAGTGGGGGAAAAAAATACTATGGGAGTCAATGGGGTCCATCAACTTTTTGGTTACACAAATTCTTCAAAATATCTTATTTTGTGTTCAGTTGAAGAAATAAACTCTGGTGGGTTTCAAAATAGAGGAGGCACACTAAATTGTAGAGGTCTGAGTTTTTAAAAAAAAATCACTTTTAGAAAGAAAATTTAAAGAAAATGACACATGTACAGCACAACAATATAGTTTCACTAACCTAACCTATCACTTGAAGCAAAAATCTATCCTTCTGTCCTGTTAAAAGAACACGTTTAGCAGTTAAGTGCAGCTGATTGATTTAATTTGTAGCTGCTGTTGTATGGTAGCTTGGTAAATGTGTTGGCGATCAAATATTCAATATCTCTGCTCTCTATAATTAAGGTAGTTGGTACATTATCAGTGGTAGTAGTTCAAACTAATATCATGTAATTTACGTCTCTACAATGATTGGTTGATATACCAAGGCCAAGGATGACTGAATCCTCCTTTTGTGATTTTTATTTTGTTCTCAACACTCTAACCATTGAAAGTGAAAGACTCCATGGTGATTTGCACTTTTTTTAACCAACAGAGGCAAAAGTGTCCGGCTATCATGGATTTTGCCTTCCCTTCCCCTCGCCTGAGCACAGTTTTACCGATTGTAATTACACCAGCAGATTTGGGACATTCGGGGAAGAGCAGTGGTGATTCTGACTTAAGTAATATTTTTTTGGTGTTACTGTGGTGAAATTGCATTTCTGAAACAAACACTCAAGAATACCTTGCAATTTTATTAACATTAAATCGTCCTTCTCCCATTTTTACCTGACAAGCCGCCATTGCTTGATTGATTAAATCTTTTAAAGTAAATGTATGTTTTAGGGTGAAAAGACAAGTACAAAGTGTAAGAATGTTGTCTGCCAATGCAAAACGTGCAATGCAATGGCACAAGATTGGTGTGGATGGTTGCCAGGTGTTGCTATGCAGTTGCTAAGTTGTTCTGGGTCATTGCTAGATGGTTGCTAGGGTATTCTGGGTGGCTGCTATGTGGTTGTTTACTAACCAAAGTCTAAAGCACCACTATTTCTTGCAAGTGATGACAGTGCGGAGATACCTGGAGGCTGCAATTGTGACAGATTTATTTGTTGCGTCGTCTTGGAAACACTCATCTATGACACTTGGCATCTGCGCTCTGGTTGGTTTTAATTAAGCACATTTAGTTGCTAATTGGCCAAGCCAAATTCCTGTGTAAATGTCACTAAAAATGTGTGCATTCATAATTGCTCCAGATCTATAACAGCTGGTGTCAAATGAATATTTTCTTCTTCTTCTTTTTCTCTTTTTTTTTTGTACATTTGCCTAAATTTGACATTTGCATCAGGTTTGCTTTGACATTCAAAAAGACCTTTGATTACTATTGTAGTCTAGCAGTGTTGATTTATATATTATTGATCTGTTTATTCATATTTTAAAATAGCTTTTATTTTTGTATTTTCAGTTTTTATTTTCATTTTAGTGTCAGTAATTTTGTTTTTGTGTTTTTGTCTTTTTTATTAGTTTTTGAAATAATTCAGTTTAGCTGTAATTTATTTTTATTTCAGTTTTTAGTCATTTTAGTAACAGCGATTCTTTCGAGTTTTTTTAATTGCAAAGACAAAGATTCTTTCAAGTTTTTCATAGAATATTTATATTATATTTAATCTTGAACAAAAGCTGTATTAATAGTTTTGTTTTAGTTAACAATTATGACACTGGATATAGTCTAGTTCTGATCTTGTTTAGAGTTTCAGATAAGATGTCTGTCATTGTAATTGCATAACTCGAAGGCAATCTAGTGCCACTGCCAGCAGAATTTTTAGCATTTGTGAAAGCCTACACATTAGCGGTGGTGTTTGTGTGTAGCATGTTTTCCACAGCACACACATGTGAGAGGAGGAGAGAGTGTGTAGGAGGAGAGTGATGAATTGCAGGAGGAAAACCATGCAGTTTGAGAGAGAGAAAGGCTATGCTTGGAATAGCACACTAACATACTGCTCTAAAGCCCTGTTCCTGCGGTAATTATTTCCCAGGGGGATGTAAAGTAATTTCAGCATTTACAGGTGGTAGTCTGTGATTTAATTGCCATCTGATTTGGAAATGTTAGTGTTTTTTTTTTTTTTTTTTCTGATGTCCCTGAAGAAATTTCCAGGCTGAATTAACTTGTGTGTTTTTAGACAAACTCCAGGGTTTGGAGGGTTTCAATTTAATTCCTGTCTGAATCAATATCTCTGAGTTTAGGAGGAGGAACTGATGGAAAAAATCTTTTTTTGACCACTGCTATGTGACAGCCATTCACACTTAAAATGGCTGAATTGGCTGCAACAGGTGTGTAAAGCATAACATTTTCTATTTATTAATTTAATTAAAGGTGACATATTATGCCCCTTTTCACAAGATGTCATATAAATCTATGGGTGTCCCCAGAATGTGTCTGTGAAACTTCAGCTCAAAATACATACTGCCCTGATCATTTATTAAAGTTATCCCTTTTTGGGTGTGAGCAAAACCGTGCCTTTTTATGTGTGTCCCTTTAAATGCAAATGAGCTGCTTTTCCTCGCCCCACAGTTCCCTGAGGTCTTTATAAGACAGCTGTGAGATTGTTTGGTCATATAGTGTTCTGTGCTCGTCTGTGCAGCCAACGACACAACAGTTTGCATGCTTTGCTCGAACTTTTGCCATTGTGTTAGAACCGGTTACACTGTTGTCGCTTGCGAAAACCAAATGGTGGCGCCGTGGATGGAAACATGCAGATTAAGGGGCGGTAATATTATAATAAGGTCCCCTTCCAATGTCAGAATAAGGAATAAATGAATATAAATACATTTTAGGATTTATTCTCAAAATATATTTAAAAAGAAAACAGTTAAATTTGTAATAAATGTTCTCAATATTACTATACTGTATTTTTGATCAAATAAATGCAGCATTGGTGAGCATGAGAGACATCTTTCAAAAATATAATGTATTGGAAGGAGACCCCGGGGAAGACCTAGGACACGCTGGAGGGACTATGTCTCCCGGCTGGCCTGAGAACGCCTCGGTGTCCCCCCGGAAGAGCTAGAGGAAGTGTCTAGGGCAGGGTTCACCAATCTCGGTCCTGGAGGGCCGCTGTCCTGCAGAGTTTAGCTAATCAAGGTCTCATTAGGCATACTAGAAACTTTCAAACAGGTGTGTTGGAGCTGGTTGGAGCTAAACTCTGCAGGACAGCGGCCCTCCAGGACCGAGATTGGTGAACCCTGGTCTAGGGAGAGGGAAGTCTGTAGCCTAGAAATCTAGACGCACCCTAGCGGCAGCAAAATTTATTTTGCAGCCAGGGTAGTCTAGCAACTCTCCATTGACTTTCGGAGCTGTAAAAACCTAAATTGGGTCAGGCCTATCACATTGTGTATAGAGTAGGCGGGGCGGGCTTAACATAATGACGGCAGAGTTGTGACGGTTCCCTGCTAACGTTACTTGAAAACAAAGAATGGCGGCTGCTGCTGGAGAACAGTCTTTCAAATCGGCTTTGGCCGCGACTCTGGAGGACTTGGAGTTAAGTTTTTCTTAGAGAAAAGAGCAAAGAACGGCACTTAAGTCATTCTTAAAAAAGGAAGATGTGTTCGTAGTTTTGCCCGCCAGATTTAAAACTTGAATCTATCAACTAACGTTTGCTCCGCTGTTGGGAAAACACTCTGGTTGGTTGAAGCCCTGTCCTATTGCGTGCAGAGGGAATTTGAAAGACAGCCGTTTATCCCGCCCCTTGGATTGAGCCGTGTCTATGGTGAGTTGCCAGACCTAACATCTTGATGTAGGTCTGGCTTGCCAGGCTAGGAAGTCTGGGCATCTCTGCTTAGACTGCTGCCCCCGCGACCCGGCCCCGGATAAGCGGAAGAAGATGGTATGGTATGGTATGGTATGGTATAATCTTACAGACCCCAAACTTTGGAATGGTAGTGTATGTTGTTTTTAGTATACATAAATAAATTCAGGATTTTCATTAAAATCTGACAATATTGATAATAAATAGCTGCTTTTTCTTTCAGGACATTGTAATGTTTCTTAAAAAGGACATAATTATATGTCAGTTTTTCTTTTTTTTAAGTTTCATGTATAAGAATCAGTGATATATATACTGTCCACTGTACTGTAAGCAGTACACTAGTATTCGCTTCTGAACACAACCAGAGAGAGAGAGAGATATTGAGAATGTGGGAGGAGCTTCTGGTGAGAATGAATGAGCACAACCCACTCTCCTCCTCTCTCTCCCTCTCTCTCTCTCTGGCTCCTCCTTCTTTGAGTGGTGATTGGCGTGCAGAAGGTGTACACTCGTGCATGTAAAATGAGCTTTATTCTTTTGAGACCTGTACGTGCAGGCGGGTGCAATAACCAAGGTCATCCCAGCAGCATCATAGCTTTCTCCATCACTGTCCATTAGCATGTCTGAATGCTCCCGTTTTGCATCGCATCAATTTCAGACGTCAAAGCAGCCAGACCTCATGTGTATGAGCGTGTAGATTGAGTGTCTCCAAAAATCTCTCTGTGGCTGCATCTAAGACGCTGCAGGGAAGGATTGAGAAGAGAGAGCCTCTTCACTGACATCAAGAGCAATGTATGGTAAGCGCTGAGCTTGTCTATGTGTGTGTGTCCTGCAGGCTTTGGTGCATAATAAAGGGAAACCGGAATCTTCCCTGACAGCATTCCTTGAGCGCTCATGCATGATTTCTCTTTAGTGCACTCAGTAACTCGTGATAAACGCAAGTGTGCATGCTGGATCTCTCCAACAGATGCTGTCATGAGATTGCTTTATGGTAGGTTTGTTTGATCGCTTTGATGGTGATGGGCTTCCTATGAAGGACAAAGTTTTCTAAGTGTGTGTCCGTTTGATCTGCTGAATTGTCTTGGAGATGCCTTGGATGTCTTGGAGACACTGTGTATGTTTGGTGACCCTTTAGTGCAGTTACTTAGTTGTGTTGTTAACAGATCACATTACGAATGGATGTTTATCAATTCAAATGTGTCAGGACACAATTCACATCCTGTTGACAAGTTAACATGGCATGTCAGCTAATTATGTCACAGTAGAGCTGATTAATGCAATCATAGATATTGCTGTCAGGCGCTTCCTTAAACTGCTTTCAACTCTTGCAGTTTCTACACTTACATTTTTTTAGGAGCACAGCCAAAAATTTAGGATGACCTTCTGACAAAAAAAAATATTTTCTCATTATGGGGAGATATTTGCTTCCTTAAATTGAATTCCATGGGCTTTTTTAAAAGTTTTTTTTAAGGGGATTTGTTTTACCTTAAATGTCATCTTTTTTTTGTCAAATGATTAAACTTACATTTAACATTTTTATTTTATTTTAAAACAAATTAAATTTGAATATGAAGACACAATCTGGCTGTTACTAGTCAAATGAACCAGGCAGTGTTGGGGGACAGATTGATCATCTTTCTGTGTTTATATTAATGTGCAGCCTTCATTGAAGCGCACACACACACACACACACACAAAAGAGATCAAGTTGCGCGCACACATAAACATTCAGAAGCACAGAAACATACTGAAAAGCTAAAAAGCTACAGCAAAGTGGTCATGTATCTGTTTTTGATGCATTTAAACTTGCAGCTTCATTATTATTATTAGAGAGATGCTGCACAGACGCAGATAATGCACATGTACAACCCTCTCTCTATCTGACAATAATTATTTTAAATAAATGTTATCTTTCCAAAAAACTTCTCTGTGTATCAGACAACTCTGTGTATATTATATTAGATCAGAATACTAGATCCGTTACTAAAATAATGCATTGGGTGGTTTCTTGTCACCCGTTCATTCAGATCGTGCAATTTTTGAGACAATTTCGGCCAAGCTTTTTCTGTCGGACAGATGGCTTCACATTTGACTGTAGAATACTGATTAGAGTTCATGGTCGACACGATGACAGCAAGGTGCCCAGATCCTGTGGCTGCAAAACAAATGATGCTGTACATTATGGTCAGACATCTCCACTTTTGTCTCGTCTGTCTAAAGGACATTGTTCCAGAAGTCTTGTGTTTTTTCTGATGCAACTTTGCAAACCTAAACCGTGCTGCCATGTTCTTTATAGAGAGAAGAGGCTTTCTCTGGGCAACCCTTCCAATCAAGCCATACTTGTTCAGTCTACTTACCCTCTTAATTCATATGGAAGCAGTAAGGGTGTACATAGTTTGTCATACATGGCTTCTCCATTTTGGCCTAGTTTTTGTTAAATAAACCATGACACAGTGTAATATGTCATGTGTTATTGTTCATTTGAGGTTGTATTTACCAAAATTTAAGAGCTATCAAGGACCAGAGTTTTTTTTTCATTTTATTATGTCCTGATACTTAAAACCATAGAATTCAAAAGGGTGTATTTTCTTTTTCACATGACTTTATATAGCCAGATCGCAAGAACAAGTACAAAGCCTACATATGGCTTAATATTAATTTCTTTGGAAAACAAAGCTTTGTTCTTAACTTATGTCCCAATATCCATGTAAAACTGCATACCACCACCGCTGATATCCTGCTATTGCGGTGGTGCGATTGTCACGCTCACTGGCACAGCCCTACTCTGCACATTGATATTAAAGGTGAATCTAATGCAATCTAATGATCAGTGTGGAAATATTCATAATTCAGTTGACATCATTACTTATATAGGGCCAGATTTACTAACAGCTTGTGCCAGCACAAACCCTCTTTTGGTGTTAAAAAAAAAACTGCTGTCAGGATTTACTAAAGAAATGCAGTGAAAAATCTGTGCTGAAAAAGCATGGACACAGTTATCTTTGCGACTGACCTTATTGCATATGCATTTGTTGGAGTTTCCCCTTCAGACGCAAAATTTATGGGAGGAGAGTATTCAAATGAATCATGCAAGGTGATTTGCTAAGGTTTGCACTCATCAATTTACCGCCCCAAAAAAAGTCTTAAACCAGATGCTAATTTGTGCTGCTCTTGGTAGATTGCGTTGGTCATGGAAATGATCCGTCTGTGTTTGAGCGTCGTCAGTAGATCACGCGCAGAACTTTCCACTCCCATCTGTGCTTTTTTTGATGTTTCGCTCTCATGCTAATTTACCATTTAATATATTTGGCCCATAGTGTTGTTGGACTTTTTGAAATCATGTTATTGTCTATCCTGGGCATTAACAGGATAGACAATAACATGGTTTCAGATAGAGGTGTGTGTGTGTTCGCTGGAGATGTCTGTTGAGGCGGCCCTTCTCCGATCTCGTGTAAAAATAGAAGATTGTGGTCCCTGGCTGTGTGTGTTATATAACATTCCTGAAGGGCAGCACAGCATCTCCTAATGCTGACCCACTGAGCAGTTCACATTGCTGAATGTGTGTGTGTGTGTATCTACATGTTGCAGTTGTATTTCTGTACTAATAGTGAGATCTCAATACAAATAGTGAAATTAATATGTAGAAACAGTTATAAGTAAGCCATTTGCAGATTAATTCCCCCTGAAAGGTAAAAACACAATATTTCTGGGGTCCTTTTAAAACAATGGAATTTGAGTTTCTTGTCTGACCAATGGCATATGAGATTTATTGTGTTTCACGTAATGCTCTTCACTCTTGAGAGGTGAAATGAATCTAAATAGCTTAAAACTTCTTACATTTTGTCAGAAATTACTGTTGCAAGCTTTAAAATGAAAATAAATGCAATTTAATTAGCAATATATGTATTTTTAATTGTTACTAATAAAGATGCCTGTAGCTTTTGAAATGAAATTTATTTTAGCCAAACTTCATGTAGGGCTCTATTGATATATTGATGTATAGTTGTTTCCTTTGCAAAATTCTGAAATTTTAAATGGTAATGGTACCTACTCACGCACTGCAAATTGTAACTAGCTGAATACCCTGTGAATGCCCTGTGTTGTAGGGCAGTGTATCGAGTGATTTGATCGACGTACCCTGAGTAATCGTAGCGAACATATTCTTCCACTGTAATCAGGGAACCTTCTCTACATAATCAAGGCTCTTTTGCAGCTGGGAATGGTGTACTGATTGTGAATTTACGCAGGTGCCTGAGAGAGGAAGCAGGAGGTTTCTAGATTCAGCCTTGAGACTCAGCCTGAAAAATGCCTCATGAGCAGCACTGATTGCTGATAACTGACAGTCTGTTTGTTTGTGTGTGAGAGAGAGAATCTGTTTAAAGGGGTCATGACATGAGAAAACAAATATACCTTGATATTTTGACATATAAGAGGTCTTTGTACAACATCCTGCATGTTTCATAGCTTAAAACGTCCTCATTATAAACAAAGCATTTATTTAATCAAGCTTGAAAAATAGCTCGTTCTGAAATTGGGTGACCTGTGAAGTCACACGGGCAAATACATTTCCATATGCGTGCCTCCAGAGCAAGTCTTCAACGAAAAATTATACATCATCACACCATAGGCCATGCCCACTGGCATGGCATTCACTCGCTTAACTGCTGACATTTGCCTACACTTGATGTTAGCATTGCGTTGCGTCAAAAGAAAATAGAAGCAATTATAATCACTGACGCTGTCACACTGGATACAGTATAGCGGGTTCAGTTTCTGACATTCTCCACACACTGCAGTCTGTTAACAGGACTAATGAAAGAATGAAAGGACATTTGCTTTGACGCGTCCAGTTAAAACAGCTCGTTTGCTTGTCTGTACAGACTTCAGAAGGATCCCAGCGTCGGAAACAAAGTGGATGGTTTATTTTAAGTCCGGATCGTGTCGGAGGATTATATGTTTTTTTGAAGCATTTTTTTTGTAAACGAGACACTATGTAATGAGAGCTCGCAAAGAAACTTTTGTTGTAAGATGAAGCAGTCAGCTGTATTGAATCTGACAGCAGCTGCATCACAAACTGTCAGTAAATGATTTCATAACGCTTTGTCTGTAAATGATGATATTGTTTCTATGGAATGACGTTAGCCAATCATAACTGTGGCCGTTTACTGACAAGCCTTAAAGGAGCCGCCCCTTAAAAATGGACCATTTCAGACATAGAATGAAGTTTGAAAATAATTGTTTTTCCACATATTTATTTATTTATTTATTTATTTATTTATTGTACAAAAAAAACTTTATTAAAATTATAAGGTACATATTTAATTATTAAAATAAAAATTCCATGCCATAACCCTTTTAATCCTCATGTACCCTTAGTATCTATGATATCTTGAGGTCTAGAGGCCTTTAGTTGATTTGTGTTATCATGGCTTTGACAGAATGAAAGACTAAATATTTATTATATTATTATAATACATTTTTATTGTATTTATCATTTATATATCAGTATAATATATATACAGTACAATAATATATACATTCCTGTTTTCATTCTTTCTTTAAATATATTTTATTTATTTATTTATTTATCTGCAATTTATGTTTTTTTCCCTTTAGTTAACATGTTTTAGCAAAAACAATTTTTGAGATTAGTATTGATAGACTAATTCATACATATGCCATGATGGATAAATGTAGACGATAATCCGTCTTAAGACATAAATCAAGATCAGTGAAGCATGATTTCTGGATTCTGGACAGATCAGCATGGAGTCACATCCACTCTCAATTTAAAAAGTATACCAAAAAAATGATCATGTGCCTCTTCTAGCGCATAATATCCCATATTTTATCTTTTACACTAAAGATTATAGATGTTTTTAAACATGCGGAATCTATACATTTTGGCTTTAACAGTAAAAGATGGTGCATGTATGCTTTTGCTCGAAACCATGCGGTATCAGAGAGAGGAACAGATTTGTTTCTACTGCATCCTGTGATGGAGGAAACCGCTTCCTGCTGTTTGAATGACCGTCATTAGCACCATCTCCTTTCTTACCTCCTTCTCTAATCTCATTCCTTCTGTCTGTTTTTAATTGCCATTTTCTTTTCTTTCTCGGTATGAGATTTTACATTCTGTAGAGAATGTGTTCGGATGTATTGATTTCCTCCACAGTTTTGCCCCTGTGACAGTTTGGTTGGCCTGTTGACACTACAGATTAATCGATGGTGACAGTTATATGTCTACATTACATATTCTGGTACAAGATAAGGGCACAGAAAGTTCACTCTTTCCCATCTGTGGCTAAACTCCTGCGATAACTCAGCCTTGCTGTCTTCCTGTACTCTACAGAGGAACGACCGCTTAATGACTGAACGTGAGCCGTTCTGCTGTCTGAGAGCATTAGAGGTGAAATGCATCATTTGTCGGTGTGAAAAAAAAAAACTTGCTAGACAGCAACAAGGGAAGCAGAAACTATATGTAGCCAGGAACACCCACACAGGGAACACCAGCAGCTCCATGAAGTTATAAACACTTATTAGAACAAAAAGGATGGCCCTCTGGACCAGGACCAGTGTAAGAGAGTTTCTGACCAGTTTACAGAAATGCATTTCTGCTGCTGCTGCTGCTGCAAAAAAGAAATTTTAACATTATAAATGTCTTTACTGCCATTTTTAATTAATTTTATGCATCCTTGCTTAATAAAAGTATACATTTCTTTCACAAAAAAAAAAAAAATTACTGACCCCAAACTTTTGAACGGTAGTGTACATGTGTACAATGATGAGCCAAAACATTATGACCGTTATGTTGGTCCTCCATGTGCTGCCAAAACAGCACCACCGACCCGCCAAGGCATGGGCTCTACAAGATCCCTGCAGGTGTCCTGTGTTATCTGGCACCAAGACGTTAGCAGCAGGACCAGGTTGCATAAAGCACCTTGAGTTTTTCCCTTAAGTATGAGACTCAAGGCGTGATTTCCCCTTACCCAAGGGAATGACTTACGGGTGTTGCATATAATCCCGTAAACTGTTCTCTTAGGTAAGGGAAAGTTAAGTTTTAAGTTTTTCACGACAGCGATCCAGGTTTTGCCATTATAAAATTCTGTTGTTGCCATAGACACTATATTTGTTAATATAAGGAAAACAAAGAAGAAAACCAAATATGAAAGAGAAGGACCAGATGAGACAGAAACTCAAATTGATAGTTTACTCAAAATTTTACATTTGAAATTTGGACACATGCTGCTGTCCCGAGAATTTTAGGTTTATTTCGCTCCCCCCCCACCTACACAATGGCAGCCTATGGGCACTGGAACAATCCTTCCTAAAATGCATTAAATTTTCGTTTACAAAGACGTGAAACTCACCAAGTGGTCAGGGGTGTTCACTGATATGCTCACACAAAAATCGCTGCAAAAGATGCTTTCCAACAGGTTTTATCGTAGTTTTTGTCCAACTCCATTGACTTGTATTGAATGTGCTGTGTGAGGTACGGTATTAAGGCCCGTTCACACCAAGGACGATAACTATAAAGATAACGATAAAGATATAATTCTAAAAATCGTTCTCCATATTAAAGAATAACAGAGTTCACACCACAACTATAACGATAAAGATATGAGGAACGATATCGTTGGGATAACTTTCAGAACGATTTTTTTCCAGCTGTCGAACGATAAAACACTGACAGCCAATCAGAATCCACTCTAATTTAAAGGTCTCGCGCATTTAAAATGGATCTGGATCATCCGGGCGAGCGCGTGCTTAGAATAAAAAGACTGTTATCGGCCGTTGGTGTGGACGCATATATAGTTATCTTTATTGTTATCTTTATAGTTATCGTGCTTGGTGTGAACGGGCCTTTACTCCGCCGCTACTTCTTCTGCTTCTTCTGTGTATTCAATGAAATGCCAGCGGTTTGCTTGCAATTGGCAAAGGTGCATTATCGCCACCAACTGGGCTGGAGTGTCTATTATTCAAGCTCTCAACGGAAGAATCTACGGGTGTGAGGCGTTTGGAAAAATAGATCCACAGTTTTACAACGAATGGTAAAACACCTGTTGGAAAGCATCTTTTGCAGCGATTTTTGTGTGAGCATATCAGTGAACACCCCTGACCACTCGGTGAGTTTCACGTCTTTGTAAACGAAAGTTTAATGCGTTTTATGAAGGATTGTTCCAGTGCACCTATACACCCATTCTAGAGGTTTTGGGGAAAGCGAAAGAAACCTAAAATTCTCGGGACAGCAGCATGTGTCCAAATTTTAATCTTAACCGTTCTATTTCATCAGAAACGATCTGTAAATAGGGCTTTAAGTGTAAAATACCGAACTTACCCTTTAAGCAACACTTAACAATTAGCCTATTTTTTTCCAACACCCTTAAGTTTAAGTGAAACTTAAGGGCGTTCTTAAGGGAGAATAACACTTAAGGTGCTTTATGCAGCTGAGCACAGATCCTTCAAGCCCCGTAGGTTGTGAGGTGGAGCCACCGTGGATCTAACTTGTTGGTCCAGCACATACCACAGAGCTCAATTGGATTCAGATCTGGGAAATATGGAGGCTTCATTATTCTGCTGAAAGAGGCTACTTCTACCAGAGAACGCCATGAAGGGATGTACTTAGTCTGCAACAATGTTTAGGTAGGTAGCACATGTCAAATTTATGTCCACATGAATGGCGGGACCCGCAGTGTTCCCAGCAGAGCATTGCCCAGAGCATCACACTCCCTCCACCAACTTGTCCTCCACAGTGCATCCAGATGCCATTACTTAACCAGATAAATGCCGCACATGTACACGGCCATCCATGCGATGTAAAAGAATCCGGGACTTATTGGACCATGCAACCCTTGCCATAACAATTTGGCCCTCGACAAAGTCGCCGCTCAGATCTTTATTCCTGCCCATTTCTCCTGCATCCAACACGTTGATTACAAGAACTCCTCATTG